>NW_022990099.1:87500-188064 GCF_902827175.1 Gymnodraco acuticeps | reverse complement strand
CTGTCTCTGCTCCTCCCTCCATTGCCTGGTTCTCCCACTGTCTCTGACCTCCTCCCTCCATTGACCTCGCCTCCTCCACTGTCTCTGCCCTCCTCCCTCCATGCCTGGTTCCCTCACTGTCTCTGCCTCCTCCCTCCATGCCCTGGTTCCTCCACTGTCTCTGCCTCCTCCCTCCATGCCTCGCTCCTCCACTGTCTATGCCTCCTCCCTCCATGCCTGGTTCCTCCACTGTCTCTGCCTCCTCCCTCCATGCCTGGTTCCTCCACTGTCTCTGCCTCCTCCCTCCATGCCTGGTTCCTCCACTGTCTCTGCCTCCTCCCTCCATGCCTCGCTCCTCCACTATCTCTGCCTCCTCCCTCCATGCCTCGCTCCTCCGGTTTGTATCCCGGTAGATGAACAGAGACTGATCAAACAGCACCGGGTGATTCTCTACCGCTATAATCAATTTTCCCTCCATTTTTTGGAATATGAGGAAATGACCTGCGTAGTCTCTCCCAGCATACACGTGGTTTGATTGGCTAGCGCTTGTACTGGCAGATTTGCATATGCGGGATTTGATTGGCTGATGCCAGCTTCGAGCAAGCATCGAGCCTCTAAAGTTGAACATTGTTCAACTTTTGATGCCGATAGACGCTCGTGATGCTTGCAAAGCCATGCCATGCTACCCACAATGCAGTTCGGCGAAGTTTACAAATCTTCACCCCATTTCAAATGAATGGGCGAAGCGTTGAAAGCATTGTTCGATGCCTGGAGTGTAGACGGGCCGTAAGCCTGTTGTCTTACCATGTCACATGTTTCATGGGCGCACCCTTCTTACCCTCATCCCACAAATGGTTGTTCCTCACAAATGTGGGTACCGTTGGAAAGGGAAGGAAACAGGCTTTCCAACGGTATAAGATTGTCATTTATTGCCCAAAAGCATTGTTACAAGAAAGAAATCATCTACTAAACACAAATGTCCTTAAGTTCATAAAACAGAATAACGTGGAACAGGAAGTAAATACACTCGGGTTGTTTCCCACGTTTTGTTCTTTGTTGTTTGGATGTTTTCGTCTTGCGTCGCGTCGTCTTGCGTCGCGTCGTCTTGCGTCGAGTCGTCTTGCGTCAAGTCGTCTTGCGTCGAGTCGTCGTCCTCCGATTTCTCGCTTTCCGGCGACGCCTGCAGCACCTTTGTGGCTTCCTGAAGCACGAAGAAGCCGACATTAACACACACGTAACTTAATATTACCTTTCCATACTCTTCTAAAGTAATTAACTTCCAGGTTCAATAAGTGTTGCTCTAATGAAAGCAGGACTAATGAGGCCTGCTTTCATTAGAGCACCCTTCTTAGTGTGACCTTGGTAGCCTCAGTGTTCATTAGACCCTGTGGAGCGCTCTGCCCTTCAAAGCTCATTCGATGACAAATGGTCACAGAGAGAGAATGTCCCATCAGCAGCTTCAGCCGGTCATTACTCCGCACACAGGGTCAGAGCAGATTGATGTTTGTGACGCCTGGACTGAAACATGATGTATTAGTCAAACAGGAAACTGCCTCCGGACTTTTTAGAAGATCTTTCCAACTTTTACGATCATCACCGTCTTTCCTTTTCGCCCCGTAGGGATCTGGCCTTCAGAGTGTAACCGTGAGTTGTGTCTTAATCTTTGTGTACTAATGTATAAGCCAATTAAATGATGTGTAACTGAAGATATTCTCATCTTAAAATCAGCAAAAGCATTGAATCCTTTTAGGGATCAAAGAACGCAGACAGGTTCAAATGAAGTTCTGTGTCGACATGCTTGCTCTCATCATGAATAAAGTCACGTCTAAGTAACAGAGGAAGACTTTCTGCATAACTAATCTTTAAAAAGGTCATATCATAAATCCTCTCTTAATCTTCTAGTGTCTAAATATACCAAGCTAGATCTGTTGAAACACCATCAACCAAATAAGCTTCAGTTACAGGGTCTTGTAGCCCTTGTATGCATTAGACTCACCTTGACAAGGTAGTCGGAGGGGTTTTTCTCCAGGTAGGCGTCCAGGTAAGTCTTAACTGTCTCCAGCAGGCGGGGGAAGCTGTAGGAATTGAGGAGCGGGTCGTGAGGGTCCTTCTTCTTCACCATCGACGACACCTTGGAACACAGGTTCTGTTGAGAAATGTAACGTTGTAAAGCATTAAAAACAACCAGGCCTTAAAGTATTCCAGTTTGGAGAGAGTGCTCGAGAAGAAAGGAGAGGAATGGGAACACAGACCTGCGGTAATGTATAGTTTTTCTCAAACCACTTGAGGGCCAAGCAGGCATGAGATATCTGGTCTGATATCAAGCACACAGCGACGGACTGGGAAGAAACACATCAGCAATCAGAACAAGTGACATCAGAAGCATGCTCATTCCTTATAGCTCAGCATCTCCAGAAGAACTTCAATCACATTTAGAAACACATCCTTGTGCGATTACCTGCACAAACAAAAGCTCCAGGATGTCGATGAACAAACGTTGCTCTGCCACGGTGTGCTTGATATCAGCCCAGATTTTGGCCGCAGACATCAGAGGCAACATGTCCTCATTCTCTTCAAACTGGACATCTGGAGAGAAGCAGGGAATTACACGGTGAAGGCAGGAGGTTAGCTTCTGGAGAGAAAAGACGCACACTAAAGATACACTTCAAACAAAGGTTTATCATCGTTCAAGCAGATCAAAACAGTGACGGCACGTCGCTCACATCTCACAGGATTCTATCTGAGCTGCTGCTAGAGATGTCCCGATCCCGATCCGCCCGATACTGGGTTTCAAGGTGGATCAGCAGATCCAATTAAATGTCATGGCTGATCCATAGTTAATATTTCCCATGATTCCATTGTTACGTTGTTTGTCGTTGTTGTTCTATTGCATCAGCCGCCATTATCGAGTTGGGAAAGTGGAACGGACACATATCGTTAGCTAGTTAAAATGTCTGCAGTTTGGCATCATTTTAAAATAACTACAAGTGAGTCGCCGACTGCGACATGCAAAGTCTGTGGTGTGGTCTCACGAGGTGGTGCTAACAGGGTCTCCTACCACACACCTAATAAAACATCTTACAAAGCACCACCCCGACGAACACGCCGCCTACTGTAAAGCCACTGATGGACTCCATCAACAAACACTGCGGCACAGCTTGAAACGAAAGGCTTTACTTCCTCGAGACTCCGAGAGATTTCGCAAGATTACTGAGCTGATTGTGGAGCTGAGTGTGGAGCATAGCAGGGGACGACCAGCCAATTTCACTTGTGGAAAACTCAGGTTTTTGTCGTCTAATAAATTATTTGGGTGCCTGTCTGTATCTTAATGTATACGAAATGAAATGCTGTTTGCCAACACAACAAGTGATATCGGAAAACCGGTATCGGGAAATATCGGGATCGGATCAGAACCTAAAAAATGAGACCGGGACATCCCTAGCTGCTACTAATTTCACATCCTCAGCCATAAAGTGTAAACAGATCGCAATGCATGTGAATGACACAGTTCTCTAACCATGTATTGCAATAACATGTGCAGAAATACGTCTAAGAGCGATGTCTACTTTTCGGACTCCTTACCTAACTGTCTGCCGTGCATGACTCTTGCGAGGAAGGCACAGATCATCGTTTTATCCTCATGGAGCTCCTTCGCCGGACACTCAGTGACCGCTGGAAACACAGAAATACACTCAATTGTTGTCGGACACAACGCCAGGTACTTGTACTGTGTTTGAGTATTTTAATGTCCATTTGAAGCTCTTCTCTCATCTAACTGCCAAATAAGTATTTTGTTCTCCACTAAATGTAATTACAATCCACTTCAACAACTGCGCCATTACATGCATTCCTCCATCTTTAATGATCACCCACGATGAGGATTACATTAGATCTGAAAAGGGCCAAGAGTACTTTGACCTATTTGTATATGCTGAGGCCAGTTTGGTAACTTTCATCAAACATGACTTGGAGTACTTTGTTTCCACCATTGCCTAACTTGAAATGAGGCAATGAAATGTCCTTTTCTCTTACATTTCACATATACAAAAGGTCAAGAATCTATTAAGGATAAGGGCAGACATTTTAAAGTATGAATGTACACATTAATACTGTAAATTAACTCTTAAAATCTTATTGTCATTTTAACATGAACATCGGGACCTTTACTTGTAGTGGAGTACTTTAGGACCCAAGTATTTTGACCAACCACACGTGGAGCTAACTTTAAATCATTGTATACTTCTGCTGGATATCTTTACCTATAGTTATAGTTATACCGACCCTAACCCAGTTATCATAATAAAGCGTTTATTAGTACATGCTAATAATCTGTCTGTTTGTAAACTTGACTGTTGTTGAATGCTAAGCTAAGCTAGCGACCGGCGTTAGTGTTGTTATCGGTGGAAAACTCACCCTCTAAAGTCTGAATTATCTCGTTGAACTCCTCAAACTTCCCCTCCTTGAATCTCCGACACAGACTGAGGAACATAAAGTCCACAATCCATCCCGTGGTGACAGCTCGAACTCGGGAAAACTCACACATTGCTCTGTTGTGGTTTTCAGCAGCCATGTTTGTTATTTTAAATTTCTCCTTCCTCTCTGGAAACGGTTTGATTCCCGCGCTGTTTTGTTAGCGCGTCACAGCACGCAGCGCCGCCCTTGTGGTCTGGAGGAGGAACTGCAACTACAGATTTTTTTTTACAAAAGTCCTTCAAATAGATTCAAAGGCTTTGTCATATGCTCAGTAAGTCCCAGGCTCCTCCAACAATGAAACTTAATATATAGGAGATAAAACAATATAAATAATAATAAACAAATACAATATAAATAGTGCACAAAGAGTAGAAGAAAATAGGTTGCAGACCAATGTGCAAGGAATGCAGATGAATTAAACTATATATGTGTCAGAAGAAAATGAATACAATAAGCTAAATGTTGCAGAGAATATTGCAAGTAAATGCAGGAGTCTATACACATGTAAATAGAATAAGATAGACAAGAACAGAATGTAAAATATGAAGAATTCCTTAATTTTTACATCATATTAAATTTAATATATCTGTGGGTTTTGGACTTTAAGAAAATGGAATGGACATTTTTGTACGGTGTTATTTAGCTGACACTTACAATATGTGTAATTAAAACAGGAAACTCAGAAAAGCATGCATGATACACATACTTAAAATAAGCTAATTATTGTACACTGATTATTTTTTGGTTAGGTTTAATGGCAGTTAAAACATTAACAACAATAACTCATTTTTTGTGTTTGGACCAATGATTCCTAACTTGCATATATGTATCCTGGGGGACAATTGAATAAATACAAATAAATAAAAACTATGTATAGAAACGCCAGACGTTAAATTCAGAATGTGCAAAAATGTTTATAAGAAAGACACAGAAAGCTAAAGTAATGTTATATAATGATCATATAAGTACTTTAACACATTTTTGTATTTATAAGAATGTATATTTAGAGTTTGTGCTCTATGTTCACTGTTCATTTATTTCACACAATTAAATCCAATGATCCTTAAAGGGCGTAATAATGCATCCAGAAAATGCAGATGTGACCTCTGAACAGCAGCTCATTTGTGCAGCAGAAAACACACAAAGGCTCGAGTTATATACACATTTATTTGTTATTCTGCATATGCTAATAGACGTAATGGGGAACAATGCTCTACAGAAATGTTGACATACATGTACCATGACAAAGTGTTCTGTGGTCACATAGTGTTCGGGCTACTACATGCATACAAAGATGTTGCTTCTTAAAGAAACAGTCTGCAGCTCAGAATGAGAACGCTCTCCAAAAGCTAAAATCAACGAGGCAGAATACACAGAATAGACGTAAGAACAAACGATGGAGGATCACGCATTTCAGGGAGTTTTGGAAAGCACGCATGAGTGACACGGACAATACCCGTTCTCTCAGAGAAAATAAACCTTTTTCTCACTCTGCACGGTTTCTTTGAGACATCATCCCAAGGAGATATGGCTGATCCGTCCCATCCTTAGTTTTCTCTGTCAGAATGAAGGACTACTCGAGGACACATGATTAAATAAGGGATGAGAGGTAAAAGTTAACGTACAGAAAATAAATGATGAAAAGGTTATCAACGAACCTAAAGAAAATGAAAAACTATGACGACCACCGCTGACCTCGCATTTGAACCAAAACAACGAATCTGTTTCCAAAGATAAGTGGATGAGGGTGTGGATCTTTGATTATTGATATTGATGAAAGGAAATATGGACCAACACTGATTTCATTCCTCCTCTTTAAGGGTCTGTATCTTTCAACCTGGACTCTCATTTGTTACCCGAACCCCAAGTGTCTAATAGGGACACCATGGCTAGTTAAATGGGCTTTAATGTAATTATACGAGGCAATTCCACGCTGATAATGTTTGTGTATGCCACTGACCGTTGTAGGTTGTTATGATACGTGTCTGGAAATGATCCTACAGAGAAATCTCCACGTTTAGCTTGATATATTCTCGTTGTTATTGTGGCTTTTTGTTGGAAGACAATGGTTTTAACACGAGTTAGCAAGAAGAGTACCTGTGTCGTTGCAGTACAGAAAGTGTTATTTAAAAGACATTGGCTGGATATTTAGCCAATACCAGCAGTGTGGATGCAAAGCCAGATGTCTCCCTAAACGACACCTTGTAGAAACAACATTTAATTCCTCGTTAGGGTCCGACATCAGTAATTCAATCCGAGTCTCAGTCAGAGGCAAAAACTAAATTTGTTTGCAGTACATCCACGAGAAAACATTACATAGACTTATTGCTTTTTACACCACTGTATTTAACCTGTAAGTAACAGTCTCAACAAAGCCTAAAACTCACTGTTCATGAAACTGAAAAAAGGAAGAATTCAGTGCTTTGTTTTCACATCTAACCTCGGACAATTGAGAAAGAAGTTTCCAGACCTTGCACTCAAGTAACAGTAGTGCAGAAATACTCAACTTAAAAACAGATACAAAGGCAGCGACCAAGATATACTTAAAGTACTAGAAGAATAGCCCATGGGATTACACTGCAGCCTGTTTCGTAGACCACACACACAATGTGATTTAGGGTCAGAAACATAAGGGGAAAAGACTCCAGGTTGAAAAACATTGACGTTAAACTCTCCTAGCTTTCCCTTATCCTCACCTTCCCTCCAACCCTTGATCACAGCATGGGGAATAACCCGTTTAGTGATCTCTTCCTGTCTGGTCAGTGAAAGCTCTCCTTCCTGCGCACTGACGGGCGGACACTGGATGCTTTTGCACAGATTACCCAGGAGGAGGGAGAACATATTGCCGCTCCTTTTCCCCCGGGAGCCAAGACATCAATGTGGATTTGACAACATCACCTTTTCAAAAAAAAGTACAGAAGTATTTGACATTAGCTGTGAAAGAAAAAACAGAGAATCGATCCAATTGGAACATCAGAGAGTTATAGAAAACCTGAGAACTCAATACTTGTATCTATTACATAAAGACCTGATTTCTCCTATAAAATTAGAATTTTCTGTACAGTGCTATATGAACAAAGCAAAATGACTTGCTACCTTCTCATAAACAGCGGTGTTATGAAAAGGCACGCATCATTTCAACCACCATATGGCAGGAAATTGTGGTCGTGCTCCATTTTGGTTTAGAAAAAATAGAATCACTCTCAACGTTAATTCACAAAAAACATAAAATCCATTTTGTGTGGCCATTGAAATAAGATGATCTTTAATATCTTAGATCTTAATGTAAATCTAACAGCGATATAAAAGGCCCAAAGTGGTCAATTTGGATTTCCCACAGATAAATTTAAGGTCCATTAATATCTGGCATTAAAGCATTATGCCAGACATATAAAAAAAAGTCAAATTGCATTGTGAGATTCTGGTAAATTGTAATTGCCTCATATTAAAGTTACAACATTTGAAAAATACAAGTAATTTTCTGCCTGTACACTTACAAATCCCGTAGACAGAAAATAAAGTGCCACATTTCTTGGCCTGCATAGATTGCAGTTTGCGGTATTGCACATTCCACACCTCTCTCTGTGAGAACAGAAAACATGAGAATAATAATAATAATAATAAAACAACGAATAAATCACCCACGTACTTCCTGTCCGGGTTTGTGTGGCGTTCACAAACCCACTACTAGTACTCAGCCAAAGTGTCACGCTGAAACACAAAGTATTCCAGCGATAGGAATCAAAAAAGGCAACAGACAACGGATATTTTCAGTCAGTGTAAAACGAAAGCCAGAACGAAGACGAGAGAAAGAGATAAATTAAACTCCTTTGGGTTTAAGTTTGACTGAAAATAGATTTGTTCACAATAAAACACAATAAATACAATCCAAGACACGACGGACATACAAAACAAAATGCCTTAAATGATCAGCAGGATGGGAGAAAGTTGCATGGACGAAACGACAGGGACACAATGCAGGAAAAGAAACCATAAAGAAGTCAAACTAAAACATAACTACCGTCATAATACATGGTATATGTTCCTATGCAGCTGAGATAGATGAAGCTGTGCTTGATTTGGTCCGTAATATCAGAAGGAATATCGTCTTGTGTTCGTCTATCCCTCCTGCCAAAAAGATCATTATAGTGTGAAGCATATCTGTGTGGTAATGACCACATCTACTGTGCTGAATAAATAACTCGGGTTTATTGAATGTCACTCACCTAACAGATTTATCTCTACAACCAACCTACGTTTATTCTTAGAGCTACTTTTAGATGTATATCTGAGAGTATAATACGATTGACTGTTAATGGAATCAAAAGGCGTGAGCAAGGTCTCAAACCTCGTCGTATCTTCTGAAACCATCGAGTAAATATCTAGATATTTGGCGACGACAGGTGTTTTTTGGGGAGGTGTTTTTGTCCATTGAATATCAACTGAACAGTCGTTATGAAAACCAAACGCAATAATGTTACAGTTTCATACAGCATTAATCACAGGAGAAAACATTACAGGGTCATCATGGGAACACTTTGCATTTCTGCAAAAGGTAATGATATGTTTTTTTTATTTTTTTTAAATAGGTCGCTACGATGCAACACCCGGTCTGAGCGCTTTCAATTTCCTCTTCACATTTGTACATTTGTACCTTCAGAGATGCCTTTAGATGTCCCAGTATTTACAGTGGAGCGCTTTCAGCAAACTAAGCACCGTAAAATATATGTCTTTTTTTTAAATGCATGCTTTTTACAGATAAGTCCCTCTGTGCATTTCCTTCTTTTGCTAGAAAAAGGAGACTGTCATTATGTACATCGGGGGGAGAAAAGTGTCTACATGTAAGTTGATGAATTCCCTCCAGAGCCTCCTCTCCAAATTCTGCACTGCAGTTTTCTTTTTCAGCAATACACAACGACACAAGTAAAAGGGACTTGTCATGCCATGCAAAAATATCTTTCACTACGACTGCACCGTGTCTTTTCTTCTGTCTGCCGGGCTGAGGTTGCAGTGGGTCTTATTGTCCAATGGGAAGCTTTCTCTACAGTCACATGCTGGTTTCGCAGCTCGGAGACAGGCTGCCATCCCCCGGTATCAGGTGGATATCGGATGTAAACATGTGGTTCTCTACTTTGTGTCCATTCTGGTTGCTTTCAGCCTTCACTTCCTCTCCTTGGGCGCAATTTTGTGCTGAATTGGGCGACAAAGGTGAAACTGAAGCGCCTGCAACCTCCATCAGATGCTTTTCCTCGTGGTTTTCCGTGGATTGATGTTCATCACCCGGTGGAGTGTCTACCACCAGCCTTTTGGGCGACAGAGGACATGTTTCCTCCTCTGAAATGGGAAGCAGTTCTTCGGTGCTGGGGATGAGAGGAGACGTCTCTCCGTCCGGGGTCTCGTCCTCCAAAATGCTGGAGCTAATGTCTCCAGGAGACGTAGTGCTGGGCGGAGTCAACGGACCTTCAGCGGGCGATTTGGGGAAGTTGGCGTTCAAACCTTTCATTGTGAGAGGGTCATTCCCCCTCGAAGCAGACTCCAAAGCGCTGCTTTTAAAGCTCTCCTCCTTTAGAAGCTCTGATCCGTCACCTGCGGATTCGTAGAGGCCATCTTTGAGTTTGACGCCCTCATCCACGGACCTCAGTTTGCTGAGATCCAGATACGGAGGTGCCCTCGGGTGCCTGAGTCGACACGGCCCAGTATCTTCCTTTTTGTAAGTAGAGTCTTTTCTGTCGGACAAGCAGGACTGCACCTCCGTCATCTCCAGCTCTACTTCCTCTTTTAAAGTAGCGTCGGGGCTTTGGGGTTTCCTCGGGGACACGGGCGCCGTCGTGCTCAAAGTGCTCATGGAGCTGTTGGTGTTGAGGTTGCTCAGAGACTGGGATTTGCTCATCTGGTTGTACATCTCCTCCAGTTTCTGCACATTCAGGTGCTGCGGGGTGCGGTTCATCCTCTGCGGACTCCCTGTGGTGTTGACGGTGATGTGTTGAGGGGAATTCTGCATCTCTGGGTTTTGGTTCGCTGGAGATTTCAGGTCTGACTCGGAGGAGGCGTGCCTGGTGGTGCTGCCCCAGCGTTCGGGCGACATGTGGTTCTCCAGGGAGGTTTTGTCCTCTCCTTTCTCCACCACCACGTCCATCAGCTCCATACTGCGCGCGAAGGCATCTTTTAGGTTCATTGACACGATGCTGCCGTTCCTCTTGGCTCTCTCCAGCGCCTCCCTCCTCTTTATGGCCTTCTCCTGCCTCTTCTGCTCCTTGTAGAACTCAGAGAAGTTGTTCACAATGATGGGGATGGGCAGAGCGATCACCAGAACTCCTGCAATGCAGCAAAGCCCCCCGACTATTTTACCAAGTAACGTCTGTGGGTAAATGTCCCCGTATCCCACCGTGGTCATCGTGATGGTCGCCCACCAGAACGACGCGGGGATGCTGGTGAACTTAGTGGCGTCTTCATCCTTCTCAGCGAAGAACACCAAGCTGGAGAATATCATGATGCCCATGGCGAGAAACAAGATGAGCAGACCCAGTTCGTTGTAGCTCCTGAAGATAAGATGAGAATCAGAATCAGGTTGACACGTACGAGGAGTTTGACTTGGTGCATACATACAAGTAAAACAAGAATTAAAAACACAGGTAGAGAACTAGAAACGTATTTATAATAATGCAGTTAGAGATAAGATAAGACTTTATTTATTGTTGTGCCAGAGTTACAAAAACACAATAATCAAAGCAGCATAATAATAGTAGTACACTAACAGTGCAGTAAAAAGAACAATTCAATAACTACAGGAAACATAGATGGTCTCATAATCACCCCAGTCCTCAAAGACCTCCACTGGCTTCCTGTCTCCCATCGCATCAACTACAAAGTTCTGGTCCTCACCTACAAAGCCCTCCACCATCTGGCCCCCCCTTATCTCACAAACCTTCTCACTCCTTATCAACCCCACGGTCCCTCAGATCCACCGCAGCCGGACTCCTATCCATTCCCACATCCACACTCTGCAGCTTTGGGGACAGAGCCTTCTCAGTGGCAGCTCCTCGGCTCTGGAAGTCCCTCCCCCAAGATCTCCGTGACTCTGAGTCCCTCACAGTCTTTCAGTCCCGCCTCAAAACACATCTTTTCAACTCTGTCTACCCATAAGCCCCCCCCCCTCTCAATCAACTTCCTCTTGACTGCCTTTTTATTTTTACTTACTTGTTTGCCTGTCCTTGTTTGTCTACCCTCATACTGTAAAGCGTCTTTGAGTTGTGAAAAGCGCTATATAAATAAAATGCATTATTATTATTATTATTATTATAATTAATGTAAATATTAACAGTAGTTCGTAGTGAAAAGAACGTAGTGGTAGTTACGTAATTGCACGTTATTTATCGAACATTATTAATAATAATTATAATGCACATGTTATAGCAGCGAGTGTTTTGTAATGATGGTAATGGTATTTATATAGTATATATATATATATATATAGGTTTTTTGGAGAAAGGGGCAGGTAATACCAGATTACGTTCTTCTGCTCCTTTTCGGGTTCGGTGTGTTTATAGAGACATGTTTTGTACATAATAGTTATACATAGAAAAGACAACTTAAACTGAACTAATGTGTGTTTAAAAAAGAGGAATAGTTTCAGCGGAAACTTAAAGGTACCATGGGGTCGGATTATAATTTTCAAAGGGGGGTTCGTTTAGCTTGAAACACTTGAAATAACTAAAGGAGAAAAGTAGAAAGAAAGTGAGGTCATAGAAAACTATTTCTGCTAAAAAGTGAGCGATGATTGAGAGTCAGAGCTAAACAGTTCAGATGTGTCTCACACCGCACTGTACCTTTCATGTTTGTAAAGCACTTTGAATGGCCTTGTGTTGAAAGGTGCTGTATAAATAAACTTGCCTCAAGTTGTGCATACCATGAACGGAACAAATACAAATGAAATATGTACCGTTTCAAGGTGAAGCCCAGAGACTGGAGGCCCGTGGAGTGTCTGGCCAGCTTCAGGATCCTCAATATTCTCATGATCCTGAAAATCTGCACCACGCGGCGCACGTTCTGAAACTGCAGCACGCTCTTGTTGGACTCCGTCAGGAAGAGGGTGACGTAGTACGGCAAGATGGCCAGCAGGTCGATGACGTTCAGCGGGCCTTTGAAGAACTTCCACTTGTTGGGAGAGGAGAGGAAACGGAGGAGATACTCCATGGTGAACCAGGCGATGCACACCGCCTCCACGTGAGCCAGCTGAGGGTTATCGCTCGCCTGACCAAACTCATCCATCACCTGCAAATCCGGTAGAGTGTTGAGAGAGAGAGCGATGGTGGAGAGGATGATGAAGAGGATCGAGATGATGGCCAGAATCTGGAAAAGAGAGGAATAACATGTTAGAAAAGACAACAGGAACATACGATACGATAATACTTTAATGGTCAGATCAAGTCTGAATTTGACTTGCATCCCAGCAGCTCCATGTGTAACATCTGTTGTGTCATAGAAGCTTCGAATGAAGAACAAAGCGAGTCCAAACTGAACGTGTTTACTTTATATATGGCTTACCTAAAGCCAGTTGAGTAGCACTTGAAATGTTTGGCTCTAGGAAACCTGATGTACTTATATGATTCTGTTTTCTTCAAGGTTGTGTCTTCCTGGTCGAATGCACTTATTGTAAGTCGCTTTGGATAAAAGCGTCAGCTAAATGTAATGTAATGTAATATTAATTTAACAGTTTCCAACAAGAACGGTGGAAGACGGAGAAAATGCACTCGACACATTCATTTCAGAACTACGGTGGCTGAGAGGTGCAATCGACAATTACAAAGTTTAACACTTTAACAAAGCTTGAGACAAATTAACATTTTATAAAACAAAATTACATTAGCAAAACACTTTTACCAAATAAAAAATTATTTAACATTAACAAAAACAAATTAACAAGATGCGCTTTAACAAACGAGAGAATCAAACCGGAAAGGGAATGCCCATCATACCAGAAGTGACGTGCAAGTGATTGACATAAACTTAAGTTTGTTTTGGCTGATAGACCGCCGGTACCTATGGACGGTACGAGTGTGTTTATGGTTGTTAAACATGTTTTGTCCGTTCTGTGGAAACCACCTGGGCCAAGTGACATGGTTTTGCTCATCACGATATACTTTCTTTCTATTTGGCGAACCTGTAACTTTCTTGTGTGCACGAGAACGTATCTCTTGCGCAAGAGAAAGTATATCGTGATGAGCAAAACCATGTCACTTGGCCCAGGTGGTTTCCACAGAACGGACAAAACATGTGTGGTGGCGTCTTGATCCTTGTCTACAATGTAATAGCCACCTCTATCGGGGTTGTGGGTTTTGACGCGCCTCTCTGTTACCAAACAATTCAGCGGAGATCGTAGTTGAATCAGATGAGCTTTATTCACTGATCCACACATACATACAGGAGGACACATTTCTTCGCTTCATAGTCACTAAAAAGTGTATCATTTTCCAAAGTAACAAAAAGAACACGATCAAAAGACTTTTCCATTTCCCCGTCGATCACCCTCAGCTGTGTCCTATCAATCTACCATATAGGCATAGCCATGCACGTGATACTGACGCACATATCACAAATAATAAGTGAGCCTTAAATTAATGCATTTTAAAACATAATGTGACTCACAAAAATAGCCGATAATTTACAGTATAATCTAATTTATATGATTATTAAGCCTAACATTCAGACAATAATAACAAAAGGTAAAATGGCTCTAACAACATGTTTAACAACCATAAAGGTCCATAGGTACCGGCGGTCTATCCCCCAAAGCAAACTTAAGTTGGTGTCAATCACTTGCACGTCACTTCTGGTATGATGGGCATTCCCTTTCCGGTTTGATTAACTAGTTTGTTAAAGTGTTCGGGAAATGTTAAGTGTTTCGGGAAATGTTAAAGTGTTTCGGGAAATGTTAAAGTTTTTTTCGACACTTGTAAATGTGTCTCGAGCTTTGTAAAAGTGTTTCGCATCTTGTTAATTTGTTTTCGTTAATGTTAAATAGTTTTTTCTTTGGTAAAAGTGTTTTATAAAATGTAAATGTGTCTCCAGATTTGTAATTGTCGATGGCACCTCTCAGCCACCGTAAGAATCATAACAGGAAGGTGTTGGAGCAGGACACATACATGCACTTCAAAATAAAGCGTTTCCTGTGAAACATTATACTCTTAACTTCTGTCAAGAAGCAAATAAACAAATGTTTGTACTGCCTTGAATAAAATAAGTTACAACAACATCAACAGACAAATATCAACACACAATACATGGAAAACAAACAAACATTTACCAACACCATCACAGAGAGAAAACGTGCTCAAAGAGCCTTCATTGGATCTGAGCTCTGTCGTTACTGAGAGGACGGACTGGAGCACACAGGAGAAGATGCAGTCGAGGCTGAATGGATGTAATGGAAATGAATAGACGTTTAGTTTGCATGGAAAGGAGACGAGAGCACGGAAATGGGAACAAATGACAAAAGAAGGAACTAAATGATTCATTAAATCAACTTTGATGGATGGATTTTAAAGTGAGGACGCCATTTAAATAGGGAGGAAAAGTAGGTCAGAAATCTATTTTGGAAACTGGGGAGGTGTGTGTGTGTGCACTGTCTGTGTGTGTGTGTGTGTGTGTGTGTGTGTGTGTGTGCACTGTCTGTGTGTGTGTGTGTGTGTGTGTAGAGGACACTGTGTGTAGGACACTGTGTGTGTGTGTGTGTGTGTGTGTGTGTGTGTGTGTGTGTGTGTGTGGTGTGTAGAGGACACTGTGTGTAGGACACTGTGTGTGTGTGTGTGTGTGTGTGTGTGCGTGTACACTGTCTCTATGTGTGTGTGTGTACACTGTCTCAATGTGTGTGTGTGTGTGCGTGTGTGTGTGTGTGTAGAGGACACTGTGTGTGTGTGTGCGTGTAGGGCACTGTGTGTGTGTGTACACTGTCTCAATGTGTGTGTGTGTGTGTGTGTGTGTGTGTGTGTGTGTAGAGGACACTGTGTGTGTGTGTGCGTGTAGGGCACTGTGTGTGTGTGTACACTGTCTCTATGTGTGTGTGTATGTGTGTGTCTCTGTTTGTGTATGTGTACACTGTCTCTCTCTCTCTCTGTGTGTGTGTGTGTGTGTGTGTGTGTGTGTGTGTGTGTGTGTGTGTCCAATGTGTGTGATGAGAGGATAAAAGGACTTTGGCTCCACCTGTTGGCTTCAGTCTATAAATCCCTCGCTCTCTCAGAATATCAATGTTTGCTTTCAGTGATAAAAGAAAAGTATCTTCAAACAAAAGACTTCTGTCTGCTCTCTCAAAAGAAGTCCCAATGCTTCGCTCTTGTTCCCTGTGCAGAACATCCTGTATAATCCTGCCAGGTCAGCGCTTTACCTTGACCGGGATTGATTGACCTCGATGGATTAAATGTGACCTTAATTGTCCGGGCAGAGGTCTGTTTTAAATGAGAGAGTGTGACAGTGTGATGCAGACTGAGAAGTATCTTCTTTAGTCGCACTTTACAGCGCTGCAGGGATTAGCTGATGCCCTTTTTCTTTTCACAGCTCAACTCTGAGTCTCCTCCCACACAGGTGAAGAGTATCTGTCCTGCACACTATAGTACTGCAATACTTCAACAACTCCAATCCAGAGCACGGAAACAAGTCCTCTATGACCTGAGCTATATACAACCTATCAAAATCTAACGAGAAAAGATTGAAGAGTCAAGATGGGAAAACAAGGCTCGCTGAATACTGATCACGCCGTTTCCTTTGTGACTAAAAGCGAAAGCAATGCAGGGATAACGCTCAAGGACTTAGGGGTCAGACATTTCTATATAGTCCATCCATTAGCCTCTGGCACACAGGGAGAAAAGTGGCTGTATTTTCATGACACTGCCTGAAATAGAGCTACGAAATTCCCTCTGTTAGGCGAGAGAAAAGGGGGGATGAGACGCAGAAGTGTTCCCATGGCTCAGCAGAGGAATCACTAAACGAATGCCTCTGCTGCTGATTAGGTTAAACCTATTAGCAGCTAAGTGAGGCAACCTGTGTCTCAGAGAGGATGCACAACGCTTCACGACTTCTGGCGAGAACATTTGAGGCTCGTCGTCCGGTGCCAAGCCTTCGATCCCGGAGAACCTGTCGCAGAACACCTTGGCACCGAAGGTAGAGGAGTAGATTAGGTATAAAGGGAAGTGGTAGCGTGCAAAGAGCTCAACCGTGACTACAGACTTTTTAGAAATAGCTCTGGTTCAGGAAGGGAACTTCAGGGAATCATTTTCAAAATAGTACCAAGCAAGGAATGAAGCCGAGCAACTTTGAGATGCATCGTGACATAACAACGTTGATTTTGAGCAAAGACAACTATGAGAAACTGAAAAAAACGACAAGGTGCAAGAGTGTAAACATCTACTAGTCCCGTAAACAAAAATATCCAGAAATGAAGTACGATTCGGCAGCTGCATGGATTATTTCTCACCCTTATCATTCGCAGAAACACAACTTGGTGAACTGTTTTAGTAAAATAAATCCAAAAACAAGCTGTCAAGTTGATTTGGTTCAAAATAGTTTTAAGCAAGGAGTGAAGCCAAGCAACTTTGAGATGCATCGTGACATAACAACGTTGATTTTGAGCAAAGAATACTATGAAAAGCGCGAAGGTGCAAGAGTGTAAACATATCCTTATCATTTGTAGAAACACATTTTGGTAAACTAAAATGAAAAACAAGCTACCAAGTTTATTTGGTTTCAAATCTGTGAGTAGAGCATGGAGGTTTCTCTCAGTTTATAAGCTTATTGCTAGTAAATTAAACAGCCCTAATTATTCAGACACTTCAACACGTTCTCACTCCCAACCCGTCACATGTTGACGGTCGGTCAGGGCCCCTCCACGTCACTCTATTAGCACAGGGTACCCATAGACCTTCATAGACCTCCCATAGCGTTGATAATAGACGCCATGAGAACGCTCCCCGGCAAATGCTACCCCAACGGTCGGTTGTTGAGCCCTGGATCTTGAGTCGTGGCTGTGGTCCTGGATCATAGATCCTGGATGGATATCCTCGTGGATTCATCTTCCTATTATACACACATGCATTTCCAAACATTTGGACTACCTATGTTGCAAATGTATTATCTTTTCAATTTACACACGGCATCTATTGCACGTCTGTCCGTCCTGGGAGAGGGATCCCTCCTCTGTTGCTCTCCCTGAGGTTTCTCCCATTTTTCCCTTTAAACTGTGGGTTTTCTTCAGAAGTTTTTCCTTGTACGATGTGAGGGTCTAAGGACAGAGGGTGTCGTATTGTCATACTGATATTTTGTACAAACTGTAAAGTCCACTGAGACAAATGTAACATTTGTGATATTGGGCTATATAAATAAACATTGATTGATTGATTGATTGATTGATTGTTATTGTCAATATTAATATAATAATGTTTTATTTTTTAATAGTCACACTCGATTTCGCCGATGTTCTTGTTGCCCCAGCTGGTCGACACCTCTTTGAGCAGAAACAAAGGCTACATTAATGTAAATCAATGTTAATCCATGTGTGTGGTTTGTGGAATTAATGGACGTGCCGTTGTGCGATTGTGTTGCCAGGCAACGCAATAATTTACAACCTCTTCAACTACAACCCTAATTATATTTAAAAACATTTTAGAAGGCCTCACGAAATACTTTAATGTAAATTAAAATGTAAATGTGAAAGGGATGTGTGTAATGTGGTGATTGACATTATTCACCACGGATCTATGGGTTGGGGTATTGTTCCACACGGACATTTTAGTTAACCGGACTTCCTGTTGATGTGAAATCCGAAAACATTTAAAAAAAATAATACTTTATTCCGAGTTTGCTTGCTTTTCTCTTTGAAAGTCATCACATAACGGCATTGTAATACCCGGTTCGGCTGCATTAAATATTACATATCTGCCGTAGTTCTGTATTTATAGAGCTCTGATGAGAAGACTTCTGGACCAGGGGTTCCCAACCTTTTTTCCCAGTGTGTGGTTTAGAAAATAATACAAAATTAGAAGGAAAAAACGATGAAACAATACAGATTTCAGTATTCTGAGCTCCTACTCTCCCCATAACTGACGGCAACAAAAGTCCTACATTATTCAATTAAAATGAAGAAGTAAACACAATAAGTGTGGCTTGATATTGAGTAAGAAAAAGGTTGATAAACGCTGTGAGAATGGATCTGCAGAGAGCATTTAGCTGCGATCCCAACTCGTCTATTACCAACGTTCAGGGAGCTCTATGTTGAAAACTGACTCAAGGGGTACCCTGTGCGTAATATGGTGACGGGGAGGGGCCCTGACCGCCCGTCAACATGTGACGGGTTGGGAGTGAGAATGTGTTGGAAAAACCTCCCTTTAGGTCAATCATTCTTTAAAAGGATAAATAATCGTTATTTAGATTCTCACCTCCCGCCTGAGAGGACACAGTTCATCTTTGACTCCTCAACACTTTGCAGCAGGTGAGCCCTTTAAAGTGACACACACACACACACACACACACACACACACACACACACACACACACACACACACACACACACTTTTTTAGCGCGAGGATGATCAACGCTGAGGTGGCTTGCATTAACCTCCTGTAATTGAGTGGGAGTCGTTAAGAAGATCCATTGCTTGGACTCAGTCTGCGCTGCCCCTGATCTGCATGTGTGGAGGCATTAAGAGAAGCATCCCATGCCGTGAGAGCGGGATTAAAAAAAGAAAGAAGCAGAAACGAGCCGCGTCTGTTGAACTGGAAGTGACCCAGCGAAGGGAAGAAGAAACTAAAATAGAGGCGTGTGGCGCACAGGTTCAAACCCCACTGCAGTCAGCATGTCGTTGTGTCCCTGGGCACTTCACCCCAAATTGCTCCTGTGGCGATTGCCCACAGTATTGAGTACGTAAGTCGCTTTGGATAAAAGCGTCTAACAAGTGACATGTAATGAAACGAGTCTCTGAAGAGGAGGTCAAAGAGTAAAACAACAGGGATTAAAAGGTCACTAGTCCCCTGATCAGTTTACCTAACTCATCAATGCTACCTTTTGAACAAGCTGTATAAATATTGAGACGATGAGATCGAGTCACACATTGTACTGGAATTATCAACTGTTTTTGAAAAGAAAACATCATAATGAAATGCAAAATGAAAGCTATCATGAGTGAGAAGTGATTCATACTTAGTATGTCCTTAAGTAAAGTAGTTGTATGGCCTTTCTCTGTCTCTCCTGTGCAGGATCTGACCTCTGACCTCAGGATGCAGCCAGGTCATGTTAAGGCCAGTCGTACCTGATTGGCTTAGACGTGGTATAAACGTCATCACATGATTCAGCTCTTTAACAATGACTGTGCAGAAACCAGCTTCAACGAGGACAGATGGAGAAAGAGGGAGATTTATCACATTTAAACAATACCCTGAGGTATCTCCCTGGGTACTCAGCACATTATGAAACACACTTAAAAAAAGAAAAGAAATCACTTGATGAGTGTTGTTAAAAAAACTAAAACCAGCTGGCTCCATCCCCCTCAAGGGACAGCTTAAAAAACGCTTTAGTAGAATATCTGTTGGTGAACACCCACCCTCACAATTTCATCCAACAGCTCCTTTAAGGTAGCATTAGACCCCCGAGACCTAAGGGAGAGTGTGAAGTTGATCCAGAGGAGAAAGCACTGAGTTAAGAGCTCTCTGGAGCCTCTCTGTGAGCCTCTCTTCATTTCAATCTTCAGCCGCCCGACATCTCAACAACTACTCTAGAAATGGTAAGAATCACCTTTCCCCTCTTCTTTTAAATTCCTGCAGGAGGAATAAAAAAAGTCCGACTAACAGAGGTGGGAATACATATATATAGTAGTGGAGTACAAATACTTTGTTAAGTACATGTTTCTGGTATCAGTACTTTACTCCACTACTTATTTTTCTGATTACTTTTACTTTGACTTCTTACATTTTGAACACAAATACATGTACTTTCTACTTCTTACATGTTGAACTCAAATACCTGTACTTTCTACTTCTTACATGTTGAACACAAATACCTGTACTTTCTACTTCTTACATGTTGAACACAAATACCTGTACTTTCTACTTCTTATATGTTGAACTCAAATACCTGTACTTTCTACTTCTTACATGTTGAACTCAAATACCTGTACTTTCTACTTCTTACATGTTGAACACAAATACCTGTACTTTCTACTTCTTACATGTTGAACCCAAATACCTATACTTTCTACTTCTTACATGTTGAACACAAATACCTGTACTTTCTACTTCTTACATGTTGAACTCAAATACCTGTACTTTCTACATCTTACATGTTGAACACAAATACCTGTACTTTCTACTTCTTACATGTTGAACACAAATACCTGTACTTTCTACTTCTTATATGTTGAACTCAAATACCTGTACTTTCTACTTCTTACATGTTGAACACAAATACCTGTACTTTCTACTTCTTACATGTTGAACTCAAATACCTGTACTTTCTACTTCTCACATGTTGAACTCAAATACCTGTACTTTCTACTTCTTACATGTTGAACACAAATACCTGTACTTTCTACTTCTTACATGTTGAACTCAAATACCTGTACTTTCTACTTCTTACATGTTGAACTCAAATACCTGTACTTTCTACTTCTTACATGTTGAACTCAAATACTTGTACTTTCTACTTCTTACATGTTGAACTCAAATACCTGTACTTTCTACTTCTTACATGTTGAACTCAAATACCTGTACTTTCTACTTCTTACATGTTGAACCCAAATACCTGTACTTTCTACTTCTCTCATTTTCCAAACAGCTGGTTCCTTTAGTCTGAATGTGTGTTTGGTGCGTGATCATTATTCTTTAGAGTCATTGCGTGCCTATTGATTTGAACACGATCCGTGTATCCATCATTTCCTGGTCTTCTCTAAAGAAGAGGGACCAATGGAAACGTTGTCATGTTGCCGTTGTTCAGCATGGAAACATTCATTAGCTAACAATGACATTATTGTTCTATTAATATAAAGGGAGGTCAGGTACTCTTTAAAGCAGCTGCTAGTTATGGGTACTTTTTACTGAAGTACATTTCAAAGCCTCTTTACTTTGACTTGAGTAAAGAAGTTTAGTCAGTACTTCTACTTTCACCAGAGTATTTTCAAACACGAGTATCTGTACTTCTACTTGAGTAAAGTGTGTGTGTTCTTCTACCATCTCTGCCCACTAACTCCTCTCTAAGTGTCCTGTCATCAGTGACAGCCTGTGGTTACGCCCCTGCAGCTGCATCATACATCAGTGAGACGGAGGAAAGAGGAGAAATAACACATGGCGACACACCGGGGGAAGGGTATTGATTGGGAGCACATCACATTATGGGCACTGAGCCGAGCCCTTATTGATCTGAGAGCTCTTATGAACCATGATCCACCTCGGAGGTCTCCACTCGCTCCCTCCCTCTTTTGTGTCATCAATTTGTGCCCCGACAAATTGAGCCGTTCCTCAGGTACGATCATTTTTTGCTGCGAAATCAATCCGGGTGATTATGGCTATGGAAATGCGGATTGATCTCGGGATCCTCTGTGCTATTTCATCTGCTGAGACCACCGCTTCCAGGGGGATAACTGCGTCAATGGCATGCTTGAGTGTTGTGCATGCATTAAAACAAAGAGTACTTAGTTAATTAAATGAATTAAAACCTTAACTTTACATGAACCAGTCGGCGAGTTCACTCCATGACTCAGAAATAGGTTCAGGAGGACCCAAATGGCAAAGTCTGTTAGCGAGCCATTACCGGCAATTAATGAGAGCACTAAGTGAATATGGCATTCTTAAGGAAGCTGGCACACACACTTTAAGAGAGATTTATAAAGCATGGATAGTGAGTTTATGACTTGAATACATGCACCCTTTAGAGCAGTGCTTCTCAAACTTTTCTCAGCCAAGTACCCCCTGACCGATCCAGAACATTTTTGATCGAAAAAGCCTATATAAATAATTACAATATAGTGATGTTCCCTCAGTGTGTGATGTATTAACTCATTACAACAAACTAAGGATATTTTCACTTTATGCATGAAAAAAAATAACATAACACTTTTATAAAACAGGAGTTTTTCAATTTAAGTAATATGTTATTGTGAAAAACTATCAAATACAATACACACATTTGTTTATATGAGGACCCCCTTGGTGGTTCTAGGAATGTTTTATATAAAATTGTGTTTTCTTTTTAACTTTATTATGATTATTTTTTTAATTAACCTTTTTTTTTTTTTAAATCTCGCGTACCCACTGCAGTACCCCAACGTACCCCCAGGGGTCCGAGTACCCCCATTTGAGAATCACTGCTTTAGAGAGTCGAGACATCTTCACTCGCGCTCCGTCAGGGTTCTGCTGCTCGAGTGCCTTTTTCTGTGGCGAACGTCCAAAGACTTCACAGAAGAGCAGAGAGATATTTGGAGGAATGCCCACAATTTGGGCCTCAATTTTAAAACCATTAGTCTTTGGACGAGATCATTGAGTTCATAAAGCAGTGGGGAGAAAAATGGCAAAGCTGATTCGACTGAAACTGGTGCAATATGTGCAATTGGAAATATGCAACACAATCTGATAAAGGGAAAGACTCCATCTGGCAAACTATTTTTGGCAGCTCCAGTGGGAGTTCAGTATTCATAATAAAAGCTTATTATTTGGAGGAAAAGCCATTGAGCTGCTGGTATATCTCTGACAGGGCAGTCAATAATTGAGGAGGATATAACCCGTAATGTGGCGTCTTTCATACTGTGTCACTGACAATTTAATTTGTCATCAGCTCAAAGTATATGGCGCGTCCCTCTGTGCGTTGCAACCTTTAATCAGCAGCGTCGGCCCGATGTGTGAGGGTCGATCTCAGCGAGGTGCCGCACAATCAGCACGAGAGACAAAGTTTGCACAAAGCTTAATGGACACAACTCTCTTTTCACTTTCATATCGCCCTCGCTGGAGGCATGCAGCAGCGGGGGTTGGGGGGGGGATATATACAGCAGAGAAAACTAGATAAATAAGCAGTTCTCATCAGCAGTTTGCAGGCCACCCTTCGCTCCCAGAGTACTTCATTTATCCATTATATTACAGGAGAGATAACAGAGCAAGGAGCAATAAAAACCCTCTTCAAATGGCCCTTCAACGTTATTGAGGGGTCTCCCTGTTGTGTTTGCTTTTCTTCCCATCGTTGTAAACACAATGTGCTTTTCTCTCACTCCCCCCCTAAAGCCCTTTCACTCCTTTGCAGGATTTATTAATACAGATATTTGTTTGTGTGGTTTTTGTAGCCACAGGGAGGAAAGTGGGCTAGTATGAAATATTTATAGTGCGATCATCCGTCAGGCCAGTGTAGCTGCACAAACGTGCCTGAAACGCAACAGAAAACAACTGTATTACAGCTCACAGGAGGGACAAGGGCATGATGAGAAGATTTAAACATCACATCACATCGAACACAGCTTTTTTAAGGGTTGGAAAACAGTGAAGGGCCCCAATCCACATTGTTGAGGTTTCCCCTTTCCTTCAGTGTGTTATAACGGGTTGTGTGCATGTTACCCTCAGGAACATAGTGACATAAATAATAAATTCACATGTACGTGAATAGGCTAAGGGGGTGGGACATCTCTAAGCTGTTGACCAATCACAACAGAGCCGGCCAGCTAACCAATCAGAGCAGCTCTGGTTTCAGACAGAGGGTGAAAAGAGGTACTGCAGCACAGGCAGTATGAGAGAACACTACATAGTGATATACACCTGAACATCAGCAGGAGAGGACTCTTTAAAGTAGAGACACTACATACTGATATACACCTGAACATCAGCAGGAGAGGACTCTTTAAAGTGGATACACTACATAGTGATATACACCTGAACATCAGCAGGAGAGGACTCTTTAAAGTAGAGACACTACATACTGATATAAACCTGAACATCAGCAGGAGAGGACTCTTTAAAGTAGAGACACTACATACTGATATACACCTGAACATCAGCAGGAGAGGACTCTTTAAAGTAGAGACACTACATACTGATATAAACCTGAACATCAGCAGGAGAGGACTCTTTAAAGTAGAGACACTACATACTGATATACACCTGAACATCAGCAGGAGAGAACTCTTTAAAGTAGAGACACTACATACTGATATACACCTGAACATCAGCAGGAGAGGACTCTTTAAAGTAGAGACACTACATACTGATATACACCTGAACATCAGCAGGAGAGGACTCTTTAAAGTAGAGACACTACATACTGATATACACCTGAACATCAGCAGGAGAGGACTCTTTAAAGTAGAGACACTACATACTGATATACACCTGAACATCAGCAGGAGAGGACTCTTTAAAGTAGAGACACTACATGCTGATATACACCTGAACATCAGCAGGAGAGGACTCTTTAAAGTAGAGACACTACATACTGATATACACCTGAACATCAGCAGGAGAGGACTCTTTAAAGTAGACACACTACATAGTGATATACACCTGAACATCAGCAGGAGAGGACTCTTTAAAGTAGAGACTCTACATACTGATATACACCTGAGCATCAGCAGGAGAGGACTCTTTAAAGTAGAGACACTACATACTGATATACACCTGAACATCAGCAGGAGAGGACTCTTTAAAGTAGAGACACTACATACCAGAGATGGGGACTCGAGTCTGTGACTCGGACTCGAGTCGCACTTAAGTCGCACACACAGAGACTTCAGACTTGACTTGGACTCCTGCTCAAAAGACTTCGGACTCGACTTGGACTCGTGTTTTGGGACTCGTGAACAATCATTGTGTTTTCTATTTTTGGCGTATTAAAGGTGGGGTAGGTAAGTTTGAGAAACCGGCTCGAGATCGCTAGAATTTGAAAATACACAACCGGAGAAAATCTGCCACTTCCTCACAGAGCCCCTCCTCCAACACACACGAACGCGCACATGACCAATGAGGGCACGAGATCAGTTTGTGCCCCGATGGGAGGCTGACAGGCAGGTAGGCCATCCAGTTACTTTAGCCGGGCAGGCTATCGGGATGTTAAGAGCATTCCATGGAATATAACAAAAAGTGTATCTCGAGCCGGTTTCTCAAACGTACCTACCCCACCTTTAACATTAACATTATGGTAACACCATGGCGACCGGCGGCACACCTGCAGCTGTACCGCTTGCAGGTTCAACTATAAAAACTTCGAACAAAACGCCGGCGGCACCAACAAAAGGAGCGCACACTGCAAAGTCTGCAATATTAAAATCAAGGATGCTGGTGCAACAACGTCAAATGTCATCAGGCACTTGAAAACTCACCCGGAGAGGTCAGTCACATTAACGCATATGGACGGTTAGCAAACATGTTTAGCTCAGCATCAGCTATGTAATGTTAACTTAGCTTGCTACTAGCTTTGTAACTGAATATTTGAAAAGATGAGTGAATGTTTGCTTGTCACACTTGTTTGCGTTGAGTGGCGTTGACATCCAACTCTTGACATGACATAAAAAAGGTCGGTAACGTTAATCATTACGTTCCGCTGCCACCATCTACTGGCTAACGTTAAACGTAGAAAAATACATAGTTACATACATAAATACATCTGTCGGTTTATAGGCAGGTTACAGGTTTATTGTTGACCACGTAACGTTAATGTTACAGGTTTATCAGGTTACCATTACACTGGGTTTGAGTGAGAGGAGAGAGGAATATGTTTATTTATAGTAGACTTAAAAGATGTCATTAGAGACCCAGTGTAATTAAACAATACGGTTGCAGAGGTCAAACTGGCCAAATGGCTAGCCTAGTGAATGTTGAAATGTTACCAGCCACTCAATAGATTGCCATTGTTATTTGTGGCTGGTGCGTGCAACATACAGAACCAGCCACTTGCATGATTTACCAGCATCTGGCTGGTAAATGGTGTTAATGGTAGATATCTCTTTTGGAACAGGTCATGTTTTAATCTCACCAGTTCAGTATATTTCAGATAATATTGCAGCAATAGTTTTTTAGTTGCAAATGGCACAGAACAAATGTTTACTTTTAAGTGCTTTAACACAGTTTCCCTGCGGGGGATTAATAAAGTATTTGTGATTCTGATTCTGAAGTGTTTTGCTTATAAGTTGTTTGCATTTAGCTAAAGTGTGATGTTTTTCCTCATATTGCAATGGCCTGTTTAAAGTGATCATATAACAAACAACTAATCAGTACTGATACTGTATGCTAATAGATATAGGAGTGATAATAATACAGTACATGCTTTGAATTTCTTAGATATAGCTATGCAGTATTCTTAACAGACTGGATAGCAGCAGACAATAGAAGGCTTATTACAACCAGAAGAGACATGAGACTTTTATTTGTTAGAGACTTGAGACTTGACTTGGACTCGTGACCAAAGTCTTGAGACTTGACTTGGACTTGCAAAAAAAGACTTGTGAACATCTCTGCTACATACTGATATACACCTGAACATCAGCAGGAGAGGACTCTTTAAAGTAGAGACACTACATACTGATATACACCTGAACATCAGCAGGAGAGGACTCTTTAAAGTGGAGACACTACATACTGATATACACCTGAACATCAGCAGGAGAGGACTCTTTAAAGTAGAGACACTACATACTGATATACACCTGAACATCAGCAGGAGAGGACTCTTTAAAGTAGAGACACTACATAGTGATATACACCTGAACATCAGCAGGAGAGGACTCTTTAAAGTAGAGACACTACATACTGATATACACCTGAACATCAGCAGGAGAGGACTCTTTAAAGTAGAGACACTACATACTGATATACACCTGAACATCAGCAGGAGAGGACTCTTTAAAGTAGAGACACCACATACTGATATACACCTGAACATCAGCAGGAGAGGACTCTTTAAAGTAGAGACACCACATACTGATATACACCTGAACATCAGCAGGAGAGGACTCTTTAAAGTAGAGACACCACATACTGATATACACCTGAGCATCAGCAGGAGAGGACTCTTTAAAGTAGAGACACTACATACTGATATACACCTGAACATCAGCAGGAGAGGACTCTTTAAAGTAGAGACACTACATACTGATATACACCTGAACATCAGCAGGAGAGGACTCTTTAAAGTAGAGACACTACATACTGATATACACCTGAGCATCAGCAGGAGAGGACTCTTTAAAGTAGAGACACTACATACTGATATACACCTGAACATCAGCAGGAGAGGACTCTTTAAAGTAGAGACACTACATACTGATATACACCTGAACATCAGCAGGAGAGGACTCTTTAAAGTAGAGACACTACATACTGATATACACCTGAACATCAGCAGGAGAGGACTCTTTAAAGTAGAGACACTACATACTGATATACACCTGAACATCAGCAGGAGAGGGACTCTTTAAAGTAGAGACACTACATACTGATATACACCTGAACATCAGCAGGAGAGGACTCTTTAAAGTAGAGACACTACATACTGATATACACCTGAACATCAGCAGGAGAGGACTCTTTAAAGTAGAGACACTACATACTGATATACAGATGAACATCAGCAGGAGAGGACTCTTTAAAGTAGAGACACTACATACTGATATACACCTGAACATCAGCAGGAGAGGACTCTTTAAAGTAGAGACACTACATACTGATATACACCTGAACATCAGCAGGAGAGGACTCTTTAAAGTAGAGACACTACATACTGATATACACCTGAACATCAGCAGGAGAGGACTCTTTAAAGTAGAGACTCTACATACTGATATACACCTGAACATCAGCAGGAGAGGACTCTTTAAAGTAGAGACACTACATACTGATATCCACCTGAACATCAGCAGGAGAGGACTCTTTAAAGTAGAGACACTACATACTGATATACACCTGAACATCAGCAGGAGAGGACTCTTTAAAGTAGAGACACTACATACTGATATACACCTGAACATCAGCAGGAGAGGACTCTTTAAAGTAGAGACACTGATATACACCTGAACATCAGCAGGAGAGGACTCTTTAAAGTAGAGACACTACATACTGATATACACCTGAACATCAGCAGTCATGTCGTCTTCAAGCGAAACATTTATAAAAAAAGTGCAGACTTCCTTTAACTTTGAGACAAAACATCTATTTTACAAACTTTTGCCGAACCCTATAGAGCTAAACTAAATACCAATTCCGAAGTTAAAGAGTTCAGCCGAATCAATACATTGCAGTTCTATCACACTGAATGTTGAAAACAAGCCCAACCTCCTCTTCCAGTGATGAGAGAGCAGATCATAAAACAATGGCTCTCTGATTTCACACAGAAATGCAGATCATTACGAGTCGACCGCCGTCTCATTTGTTGGCTGAAATCACAACAGTTTGCTCACAGATTTGATTAACTCTGATTGTTCTGTTCTGTGGAAAGTGTATCTGACTTTATTATATCTCCAGCTGCTGCACTCTAAGACTAGCGCTGTAGAAAGACTGCACCGGAAGACATGATGCTAACGGAAGCTAATGAGATGCTGCTAGAAAGTCATTTAAAAAAAAACTTTTTATAGTCGTTTTATTTCTATTTCGAGATGTTTTAATTTTAGAATTGTTTATTTCTACCCCTTTAATTTCTCTTATGTGCAACACCTTGTCTTTTATGCTGCTGCAACACAAACATTAAAAATAAATAAAGCACATCTTATCTTAGACGTCTAGGTGATAGTTGGGTGGGCATGCCAACATTCGTGGCGTACGTTAAAGCAGATTGAAAAACAGTTTTAAAACTATTTGTTGTTGTTGTTGCAAGGACAAACAAAAGACTCAACACTTTATAAACTAGTTTTTGCAAAATATACAACGGGTTTATGTGAACGGTTTGTCCATTTAAAAGCCCATTTGGTCTTTATTTCCAAGTGAAATAGAAGCATTAATTGTTGCAGAATCAGCGTTCGAAGTAGCCTCCTTCAAGCAAAAGCTAATGTTAAAGTTTTGTTACAATTTGGAGCTTAATTTCCAACGTTTTATAACAGAAAGGCCAATTAGGTTTTTATTACGCTTCTAGAAAACAACTACAAATGAATGCTCGATTTCTAGGTGATAGTGAGCTGGACATGCTAACGTTTGTGGCCTATGTTAAGGCCCGGACACACCAAGCTGACACCAAAGAACTGACACAGACGGACCCCCGACTGTTGCGTCTCCTCGCGTCTCCTGCGTCTCGGCCATGTGTCGCACTGGAACAAACCGCAAAGACTTCAGCCGACGGCCAAGAAGCACCTACGAACTGCGCATGCGTGAGTGGCAATAACTCTCCTTACCAGCAGGCGGCGGTAG
Organism: Gymnodraco acuticeps; assembly: GCF_902827175.1. Lineage (NCBI taxonomy): Eukaryota > Metazoa > Chordata > Actinopteri > Perciformes > Bathydraconidae > Gymnodraco > Gymnodraco acuticeps. The sequence goes on along the minus strand of NW_022990099.1, from coordinate 158,274 downwards.
TGTGTATTCGTTATGCGTTCCATTGTCACTCTACAGCGAGAAGCTCACGGGCTTTCCCGAACCTGTGTCGAGAGCTGGAGTTAAATGAAATCTACAAATCACACAAGCAGCAAGAAAATGCTCTTTGTATGTGGAGATTTTAACATTGATTTGCTGAACCCACAAGAACACAATGCAACTACAGAATGTATTAATTCTATGTATAGCAACAGTTTATATCCTTCAATCACACGACCAACCAGAATAACATCACACAGTGCAACACTCATTGACAACATATTCACAAATGTTATGGATAGGAAAGTAATAAGTGGAATATTAATCAATGACACAAGTGATCGCCTGCCAGTCTTTGCAACAATACAGAACTACTAGGATCAAAAAAGACCCCAGAAAAGTCACAATTACAAGACACAAAACACCAGAGTCTGCTCATTCTTTTAAAGAAGAATTATCTAAACAAGACTGGAACAAAGTGTATGTACCAGATGCAAATGAAGCCTATGAATCATTTCTACATATTCTATCAGGGCTGTATGAAAAACATTGTCCTCGTGTAAAGAAAATAGTGAAACAAAAATATGCTGAAAAACCATGGATCACTAAGGGAATATTAAATGCATGTAAAACTAAAAATGAATTATATAAAGACTTCTTAAAGAATGGATCAGTAGAGGCTGAACAAAAATACAAGACATACAAAAACAAACAAAGATAATACGATGTAGCAAAATGGATCATTACAACACATTATTGGAGGATAACAAAAATAACATTAAAAACACATGGAATGTATTAAATACCATTATTAAAAAAGGAAATGGAAAGGCACAATGCCCAAACAGTTTTCTGTCAAAAAACGATACAGTAATTTATGACAGAAGATTTCAATAAGTACTTAGTCAATGTTGGTACTTGTCTAGCTGGGGAAATTCCAAATACTGGTTGTAGTGAAGGTGTTGAAAGTAAAGATATATATGTGAAGGAAACTATATTCTTAAGAGGGACTGATGAAAATGAAATGATTGACACAGTTAAAAAACTTAAGAGTAAAAGGTCTACAGACTGTCATGATATTGACATGGATACAGTTAAAACATTATTGAATGTAAACCACTAACTCACATCTGTAATCAGTCAATACAAACCGGTGTATTTCCAAATACAATGAAAACTGCTAAAGTCATACCAATACATACATCTGGAGATAAACATGTACTGTCAAACTATAGATCAATTTCATTGCTCTCACAGTTTTCTAAAATATTGGAAGAAATCTACTAAACAAGACTAAATGACTTCATCACCAAACATAACATACTCTATGAACAACAATATGGTTTCAGAGCAAACAGAACTACATCATTTGCAGTTATAGAATGTATGGAACACATTACTAAGGCGATAGAAAAGAAAGAATATGCAATAGGGATATTTCTGGACCTTAAAAAAGCATTTGACACGGTTGACCATGAATGAACAAAACTACAGAGATATGGCATTAGAGGTGTTGCACTATCATGGCTATCCAGCTACCTACATAACAGGGAACAGTACGTTGAACTACAAAGCCATACATCACAACTACTACAGGTTACATGTGGGGTGCCTCAGGGCTCAGTCTTGGGGCCATTACTATTTATTCTGTATATTAACAATACATGTGAAGTATCAAAAATGATTAAAACCATTCTTTTTGCAGACGACACAAGTCTACTCTGCTGTGGGGAGGATTTAGAACAGCTATTGGTCACAATGGAGAAGGAACTGAGCAGGATGAAGATCTGGTTTGACCAAAATAAATTAACATTGAACGCAAGCAAAACCAAACTCATAATATTTGGGAATCGATCGACCAATACAGAGAAGAAACTCACTATAAATGGTGTCCAATTAGAAAGAGTATCGGAAATAAAATTCCTTGGAGTAATCATAGACAATAAATGAAGTTGGAAACTACATGTAAGCTATATCAAAGCCAACATTTCCAAATCAATAGCAATTCTGAATAAAGCCAAATACCTAATTAATCAAGCTTCCTTGTTTATGCTGTACTGCTCCTCCATACTTCCATACGTGATGTATTGTGTGGAAGTTTGGGGGAACACATATAAAACAAAAACACATCCTATCTTCATCCTGCAAAAAAGAGCCATACGAGTTATACATAAAACTACGTTCAGAGAACCTACAAATAAATTGTTCATCAAACTAATAACACTAAAACTACAAGACCTGGTTGACTATAAAACTATTCAAATTATGTTCAAAGCCGCAAATCAACAATTACCTCATAATATCCAGGGACTTTTCACACGGAGAGAAAGCATGCACATGTTGAGAGGAAACTGCATTTTCAAAAAACCACCCGTACGAACAAATGCCTTCTGCATCTCATCACTGAAATATTGTACAAGTCTAAACTGAAAGTATTATTTAGGAGCTAAATCATTAATGGTTATGAACAGGACCTGTAAAATCATATTTGTTGTTATTTCTTGTAATTTTAAAAGTAATTTCTTTCTGATTGTTTTGTAAAAAAACAAAAAGCAAACAAATTAACAAGACAAACAAGTCGCCGATGACCTAATGTTTTATTTATAAGACAAATATATGCTAGAGGGGGGAGGACCAGAAAAGTTTTTTTTAAGCTTCTTCTTGCCCCTGTTGAACATGACAGACTATCTGAGAATTATTATTATTTTTTTTGTTTTGTTATTTTTTTTTGTTGTACTTTGTTATAATTATTAATTTGAGTGAGAAAAAAAAGGGAAAAAAAAGAATATATCCATCCATCCATCTTCTCCCGCTTATCCGTGGTCGGGTCGCGGGGGTATCAGTTCCAGCAGAGAGCCCCAAACGTTCCTTTCCCCTCATCAACCAGCTCTGACTGGGGGGATCCCAAGGCGCTCCCAGGCCAGCGAAGAGATATAATCCCTCATTTCCGTTTTGCTTCTCATGCACTGATTCGCTAGCTGAACAGCCAATCAGAGTGATTTATTTTGCCGACAGCCTTTGGTCGACTGCCCACCGATTCGACATGTTGAATCGGTGGGCAGTCGGCGGAAAAGGTGTCGGCACGGCTGAAAAGACACAACGGTGCGGGACACACCAATCTGAGTAGGGCGACAGGACGCTCATCGTCTGCCTGACGCCCATCGACGGCCAAAATCGGCTTGTTGTGTTCGGGCCTTTAAAGCAGAAACACATTTCCCTTTGTTTTAGAAGGAGAAACAACAGACACAAGCCTCCAAGCTCTATAACTAGTTTTTTGCAAATTATGAAACGGCTTTATGTGACGATTTTTACAAAGTTTTGGAGTTTAATTTCCAACGTTTTATAACAGAAAGGCCGATCACCTGACATCCAGCCATGCTGACTGGCACAAAGCAGCACAGCAGCACTCAGGTCAACTTAAACATTTATGAGTCGGCTGCCACACAATTCATAACATAGCGTTTTAAATCTGTACTCTACATCTATAGCAAGGCCATTTCCGAACACAACCTTGGGAGGAACTATCAATTGAGTGCATCGATGAGTTTATTTAAAGCTCCGAAAGGATCCTTGAGCCTTCAGCGGACTGAAATAGAAACCTAATGCTCCTCTTTCTGTAACGTGAACCCCTGCTATCAGATTCCTCCAGTTCAACAAAACTTCATCAGGGCATTAAAGACAGATTTCCCACAGTGTGCTAATGCCATTTCCATGTATGACTCAGCAGTTTTTGTGCAGGAGAGGACTCTTTAAAGTAGAGACACTACATACTGATATACACCTGAACATCAGCAGGAGAGGACTCTTTAAAGTAGAGACACTACATACTGATATACACCTGAACATCAGCAGGAGAGGACTCTTTAAAGTAGAGACACTACATACTGATATACACCTGAACATCAGCAGGAGAGGACTCTTTAAAGTAGAGACACTACATACTGATATACACCTGAACATCAGCAGGAGAGGACTCTTTAAAATCAGATTCCCGCTCCTCTACCACATAGATATGATTGCAGTTCAACAAAACTTCATCAGGGCATTACAGACAGATTTCCCACAGTGTGCTAATGCCGTGTGTGACTCAGCTGTTTTCGTGCATTAAACTCTGGATGTTAAAGTGTCTCCAGCTGAGATCGAGCCCCCACAAAGGGCAGCGAGAGAAAGTCACACACACAGTATTTAATGCAAAGAATTAACTGGGAGTCAGGTCAATACTCTCCGTTCTCTTTTCACTTTCTGCAAACTTTTTTAATCGCGTCAATCTGTTTCCTCTCGCTCTGTCCTTCCTCTGTAATCTGTCCATCACTGTTGGCCTCTTCGCCACCTTGCAGCCAATCACAGCCCCCGACTTTCACAACACAAATGTCAAAGAGGGGGGGAACACACAGGGGAGAAAAGGCTGAAACTGTGAGGTAGACACAAGGCTATATTTCCTATTACAGCGTCAAAACGACAAAGATACGGGAGCAAAATGAAGAGCAGAGTGTTACACCTGCAGCTAGCACTAATAGTGGAAGGAAATGCAATCAAAGAAAGTCCTCTGGTTGTAAAATACGTACGAATGTCGGCTCGTTTCTTCTGACAACCGTGTAATTTGCTTTGGTTATGTCTCACCATTACAATGCATCTTACTGATAATCTACATTTACATAGAAAGCAAATCTAAACCATGCCCTTCCTCCGTGTCCTTTCCAGGAGAGATTGTGTTGGATGTGGAAATAGACGAGTGCATGTGTGTGTGTGTGTAATGCATGTGTGTGTTCATGTGTGTTTCTGGGTAGAACAAGCCTTCGGCCCTCATGCCGTGACAGTATTATTAACCTATATGCCTCTGCCCCCCCCTCCCCTGAGAGCAGAGAACAGCAGGCAGACATACATCCAGCACACACTGCTGCACGAAGGCTTTTCCACAAACCATTTATATGTGTAATTATACGCTAAGCACATGCTAATTAGACTAGATCTGCATCGGCACAAGGCGATTAAAAAAAAGCCACAATACCAAAGGTGAGCAACGCAATCACAGCAGATAACTTTCTTATGCTTTGAGTTTTAAGGGAGTGCATCTTATAGGTCACAATTTGATTTAAAGGTCCCATGTCATGCTTTTCCGGTTATTACCCGTCCCCTTGTGTTATGAAGGTTTCTCTGCACTTTGAGTCACAAACCCTCAAAGTACACCCTGTAGGGAGTACAACTCTAACACAGAGAAGACTATGCTGCCCCAGAACAGCCTGGCTGTGAGTGTGTGTGTGTGTGTGTGTGTGTGTGTGTGTGTGTGTGTGTGTGTGTGTGTGTGTGTGTGTGTGTGTGTGTGTGTGTGTGTGTGTGTGTGTGTGTGTGTGTGTGTGTGTGTGTGTGTGTGTGTGTGTGTGTGTGTGTGTGTGTGTGTGCTCAGGCTGAGTTTAGCTGTGTCTCGCTGTCTCGCAGACCCCACGCAGCAACCAGGAAACCACACCAGTAATCCAGCTCACACTGTCCGCTCCTCGAGCCTCACAGGGCGGAGCAGCGAGCCCCTCAACGTCCCGCCAACACGACACCCAGACTCCACGCAGCATTCTCATCGGTTTGTCATTACTGGTGTCATTTTCTGGTTGCTAACAAACGCCATTGTGACACATAATCACTGATGTTCCGCTGTAACGGTGGTGGACTCATCAGAGCACAGTGGGCTCATAGGGAGGGGGGGGGGGGGCAGGAGCTCCAACAAGCCGTTTAGGACAGAGAGTAAACACAGACTATACAGAGATGCTGTGAGAAACCAATGTGAGTTTGGAACATTGAACAATGTAAATCTATTCTAGTAGACCTCAACAATGGAATCATGATCAGCAGAAATGGCTATGACATGGGACCTTTAAAACAGATTATGTTCAATAAAAATGCTGCTAAACATGTCATTCATATGGTGTGAAAGAATACTGTCCATTACTAGCAGTATTTATGTTCTTTTGGAGACATTATACCATTTTTTGGAAATGTTTAGGTTGTGAATCGGTTCAGAATCCAGAAGATTTCAGGATTTGTTGTCCCACCCTTAGTCTTAAAGGTCACCTGTTATGCAAAACCCACTTCTCCATGTCTCTTCTACATCACCATGTGTCCCCTCTTTCTCATGTCTCTTCTACATCAACATGTGTCCCCTCTTCTTCATGTCTCTTCTACATCACCATGTGTCCCCTCTTTCTCATGTCTCTTCTACATCAACATGTGTCCCCTCTTCTTCATGTCTCTTCTACATCAACATGTGTCCCCTCTTCTTCATGTCTCCTCTACATCAACATGTGTCCCCTCTTCTTCATGTCTCTTCTACATCAACATGTGTCCCCTCTTCTTCATGTCTCTTCTACATCAACATGTGTCCCCTCTTCTTCATGTCTCTTCTACATCAACATGTGTCCCCTCTTCTTCATGTCTCTTCTACATCAACATGTGTCCCCTCTTCTTCATGTCTCTTCTACATCAACATGTGTCCCCTCTTCTTCATGTCTCTTCTACATCAACATGTGTCCCCTCTGTGGAAAGAGACTCTGAAAGTTTCAGGAACAAAGATTTTCTCTCTTTTTGATCCATTCTATAAAAACCTGTCTGAAAATGAGCTGATCAGATTTTGGCCACTTTGTGATGTCATAACGATGTTTTGTCTTGTGTAACCATTAGCCAATCAGCAACCAAGGTAACCCCCCCCCCCCCCCCCCCCTTATCACCTGAATCTCCTCCTAGAGCACCATTGAGTTCTTTGTAACCAAATGTCTCTCAGAGGGGCGTGGGGAGGGGCTCCTTATTTTCATCTAAAGTAACAGACAGAGAATCAGCACTTTGGAAACAGGGCTGAAACAGAGGGGATTATGGGTAATGCTGCAATGATCTGTTTGGTGTTTCAGCCAATCAGAGACATGCTCTGGATATATCTGAGACCTGTGATATATTGATGAAAAACAGTATAATAGGGGACTTTTAAGCAACTTTCGTCATGTGTCAGTAAACAGGTCAAAGTGTAATCACCGCTAACTAAGCTAGCCTCTGAGCACAGTGTTAGTCGCCCGGTCGAGGCCGTTATAATCCACACTTCCTTGAGGAGAAACAAACGGTAAATATTCATGACGTCCTGCAGACTGCTTCCCCTGCTCGTATGCAGATAAGAAACGCCGGAAGGATTTCTTTACAAGCTCCTTTACCGCGGAGTCTCGTGATAACATCATCTATCTGAGCCTGGAGGAGGAAGGGAAGACGGTGTGTGTGTGTTCCAGAAAAGCACTCAGAATAAGAATTACTCTCCTTTCTTACAACGAGAAAACCTCGGAGGGAAAACTCTTCTCCACACCTCCCACACAAACGCTCGTAAAACCACACAATCCTTCCTCTCTTTCTAAAACACACTGTCACATTCAGCTGCAGGCTCTTATAGCTCTCAGCGCTCTTACATCTGTTATCCTCAACGACTACCATCACCTTGCTGTCGGAGTCGAACTCTGTAACCGGGAGGATTTCTCGCAGCAGATTTGTCGCTTTACAAATCAGCCGAAGAAACTCTTTGTGCGGCGCGATGACAGATTTCGGGGTAATGAAAGGTGACTTGGTGCATTGTAATTCAAAGCAAAACGGCTCGATGAGCGCTACGATGAATCTTAACAACCTGAGGTAACATTACGCTTTGTTTGACAGAAGCTTCATGCAGGAGAATGAGCTGTACTCGACCTCAGATACATCATTAAAGTGAAAGAGAGTCGTCTCCTCCCTGTGAACTCAACTCTTCTAAATGTCTTTGCACATTTCACTTTCTCCCCTTTTTCTGCAGCGAGGTCAGTTAAGGCCCTGACACACCAGGCCGATTTCGGCTGTTTTCGTAAGTCGGGAGACGAAGCGTGTCCTGTCGCCCAAACTCAATTTGGTGTGTCCCGCACCGTCGGCCGTGACACGCCTTATTTGGACTGCCTGTCCCGATGCATGGCCGATTCAACATGTTGAATCGGCCATGCAGTCGGACCAAACAATCACTCTGATTGGCTGTTCAGCTAGCGAATCAGTGCATGAGAAGCGAAACGGAAGTGAGGGACGTAAACAAACGATTTAAGAAGGCACACACAGACTGATATTCATTTTCATCTCATCATGGCGATCTGGAATGACGCAAACGAAGACCTGCTCATCACATTGATCCAGGAGAGGCAGCTCTGTACGACATCACAGAGAAAAGGTACTCGAACCGAGTAGTGAAAACCGGACTCTGGCGAGAGATTGAAACGCAACTTGGTTTCTCGGGTAAGATTATCTTTTTCATCAATTGAGCTCTTTAGCAGATATTGTTGGCTTTTTATTGTTTGCCAGCGTACAGTGACGTTAACGTGAGATGTAATTTGTTATTTCAACCTTGTGTTTTGTTGTTATCTTGTTGCTAGCTGTTGCTAGCTGTGCAGTTTGGCACTGCATATAGATATGAATTGGACATGCTAACTAGCCACAATGCTTACATCGTTTATTTGTGTGCTTCAAAGAAAGAGCTGAGGAGGAAGTGGATTCTCTGCGAACCCAGTGCACCCGGTACAGGAGACTTGCCCCTTCGGGTAGCTGTGGACCAAAGACGGGCAGACAGCAGTGGATCACAACCAGGCTGCAGTTTGCACACGCTATTTGTTGTTGTTTATATCACGCAGTCTGTTCTTCTTCTCTGTCTTCCGGTTGTTGCCTATTTTTAATGACGAATACACACTACCGCCGCCTGCTGGTAAGGAGAGTTATTGCCACTCACGCACTGAAGTCTTTGCGGTGTGTTCCCGTGCGACACATGGCCAAGCCGCAGGAGAACACCGCGACGCAACAGCCGACGTCGGCGAGTCCTCTGGTGACTGCTTGGTGTGTCAGGGCCTTTAGAGGTGGAGAGTCCGGTTTGAAGCTCCTGAGTTTTGAAGGAGGAGTCGAGATAACCCCTCCGCTGCGTTCTCTATCCTTCACACAGAGAATAAAACACACCATTTGGGACTGCTGTGGTCACCGAGGACTCACTTAATCCTAATCAAGTATAAAGAATAAACCCTGAATGGCACTTCTCTTCATTTATATTCCCCGTCAGCATTTAGCATCTGAAACGGTTTGACTGTTGGCTTTAGATGTGCTCGTCGAGTCAGTCTCATCTGTTTCTCTCACAAAGCCTCCTCAGTTTTGTGCTTGCGGTGCAAATACTCAGATTTATTGTTATTCAGCTTCACTTCCAAGGACGGAGCTGTTCCTTCATCGCTGTCTTTAACACACACACACACACACACACACACACCATGTATACATCACTTCAGGGGACATTACATTGACTTACATGCATTTCCTAGAGACTTATCCTAACCTTAACCATAACCAACACATGCCTAACCCTAACCAAGTCTTCACCCTAAAATTAATGATCCCCCTTATGGGGACCTCCAATTTGTCCCCATAAGGGAGGCGAGTCCCCACACGTGACTGTGTAAACAGATTTAGGTCCCCACAAGTATAGTAATGCTAGGACACACACACACACACACACACACACACACACACACACATGTTTGTGTTGTATACCCTGGGAATATGAACCTGCAGAAACTCACCAAACTGACAACATGCTACGCTTTCTGATGATGTTCTCATGAATGTATTCATGAGTTAGACACGAGAACAGCCGAGTAACTGAGTAAATAAGAAGAGGTAAACAACAGACTGCAAACCAAGACAACAAAACAACAACATTTTAAGTCCAGGTGATATGTGCCAAATTGGAAGTGATATGCTATAACCAAATGATGACATATTATACAGGAAATTAGATTTCTACACCGATGTTTTGATTAGAATGAAAGACAATATCGTTATTTTTAAAGTTTGGATTATAAATTAAGATATCAACCTCTAAAAAATAAGTGGAGAACACATGGTATATTCACATAGCTTTCCTATTATCTGCATACAACACTTGCATTCCTATTAGGAGAGGACTCTTTAAAGTAGAGATACTGATATACACCTGAACACCAGCAGGAGAGGACTCTTTAAAGTAGAGACACTACATACTGATGTGAACCTGAACATCAGCAGGAGAGCACTCTTTAAAGTAGAGACACTACATACTGATATACACCTGAACATCAGCAGGAGAGGACTCTTTAAAGTAGAGACACTACATACTGATATACACCTGAACATCAGCAGGAGAGGACTCTTTAAAGTAGAGACACTAAATACTGATATACACCTGAACATCAGCAGGAGAGGACTCTTTAAAGTAGAGACATTACATACTGATATACACCTGAACATCAGCAGGAGAGGACTCTTTAAAGTAGAGGCACTACATACATACTGATATACACCTGAACATCAGCAGGAGAGGACTCTTTAAAGTAGAGACACTACATACTGATATACACCTGAACATCAGCAGGAGAGGACTCTTTAAAGTAGAGACACTACATACTGATATACACCTGAACATCAGCAGGAGAGAACTCTTTAAAGTAGAGACACTACATACTGATATACACCTGAACATCAGCAGGAGAGGACTCTTTAAAGTAGAGACACTAAATACTGATATACACCTGAACATCAGCAGGAGAGGACTCTTTAAAGTAGAGACATTACATACTGATATCCACCTGAACATCAGCAGGAGAGGACTCTTTAAAGTAGAGACACTACATACTGATATACACCTGAACATCAGCAGGAGAGGACTCTTTAAAGTAGAGACATTACATACTGATATCCACCTGAACATCAGCAGGACAGGACTCTTTAAAGTAGAGACACTACATACTGATATACACCTGAACATCAGCAGGAGAGGACTCTTTAAAGTAGAGGCACTACACATACTGATATACACCTGAACATCAGCAGGAGAGGACTCTTTAAAGTAGAGACACTACATACTGATATACACCTGAACATCAGCAGGAGAGAACTCTTTAAAGTAGAGACACTACATACTGATATCCACCTGAACATCAGCAGGAGAGGACTCTTTAAAGTAGAGACACTACATACTGATATCCACCTGAACATGATCAGAGCCCCTCTACTAACCACTACTCCTATTCAACACAGATTTCATTTTGCTCCTCTTCCTCCCAATTACCAAACGACACCTTGTCATGGCCGTCTGCTCACGAGAGGCTCAGCGTGTCTGGTGTCAGAAACATATTGACGCTCGCCTCCGTAACCATAGAAACGTGTGAATGGAAAAGCCCCGATTCTCATATCTAGAACAAACCAACATTAGAGGTGGAAGCAATAACTAGGTATTAAATGTCCTCATTCAATTTGAGTTAAAGTCTTTTTATTTGCAAGGGAAAGAACAATATGAAAAATGAATGTAACCCTTTAATGTATTGTACCAGTGTTAGCTCAAAGCTAATTTTGCAGTAAAAACTATAGAAAAGGAGCAATTAAATAACCAAGAAACATAGACGGTCGCATAATTAATGTGAATACTGTACAGTGACGAGCAGTATTTAGTAGTGCAAAAAAACGTAATGGCAGATACGTAATTGCACATTATTATAGAACATTATTAATAACAATAATAATATTGCATATGTAGGTTCTTTTGGAGACATACATTTCTTTTAGAGACACAGACATGTTTAGGTTGTGAATATCTGAAAAGCGGCCGTTAAAGAAACCAACATTAGAGGAGATCTTTCTTATATTTCCAGACAAAGTTGCATGCGTGATTATCTCAGCCGGGGCTATACCCCTCGCACTGTGTTTATTTTCAGGAGTGACTCACGCTGGATCAGCCGCCAAAGAACAGCCAACACAACAGAAATGTGACTTTGGGAAAAAAGACGGAGGGTATGAATGACTGAGCAACTGAAACGAGTGCTGCTTCATGTTGGAGCACTGATAAGGAGCTGGAATAACACCGACTTCACTGGCTTTGTTCCCAGAGAGCGATGATGGTAGCTGTTTCCATGGCGTTACATACTGTGTGTGTGACGTGTGTGTGTGTGTGTGTGTGTGTGGGTGGTGGCTCGGCATTATTGATAGGTTGCCTGTCCTTGAGAAGGCCAGATTGGGACGCCCCCACTCTTCATGGGAGATTTCCTTTTATCAATCCAAATGAGGACACACTTGCAATTCAAGCGCACACACACACACACACACACACACACACACACACACACACACACACACACACACACACACACACACACACACACACACACACACACACACACACACACACACACACACACACACACACACAGTTTGTTTTGCAGGTCTGTCCCCTCTGTGTATCATCTAAAGCTGATTGGTTGTGATCCAAACATTTCCACTTTACTTTTAAATAAAGTCGATTTCAATAAAAAATAAAGTAGAAATCACAAATCAAGGATGTTGTTTTGAAAAAATGACATTCAGTGCAGCTCTTTTTACTTTTTGCTGTTAATTACACTATAAAACATTTCCAGTACATCCAGAGCGTTGTAAAGTAAAAAAAACCTCACATTCATTGAACTACATGATTTCTTCAAATTAAATATGCAGCCTTAATCCATATTTGTTTGTGTGTGGCCTCAAAAACAACATTTTCAACATTCCACTTCATTACAGAAACACCATTAACTCAAACAAACCTTTCTTATGAATCATTTTCAATGTGAATGTTTCAATGTAGTTGTGTGTGTGTGTGCTTCAGAGAGAAGTGAGTCAGGTAATCAGGGATGGAGCAGGTACAGGATTAACAAATCAGTGTGTGTTAGACGATAAACCCCCGCAGCATTTCCACAAACACACACACTGTTTCCATGGATCAGATTATTTACGTATGACTCCTCACACGAGGGAGAGTGAGTAACTCTGTGTTCATCCTCACTAAAGATACTCTTCAAATCCTATTACAATTATCCTGCTTCATCGGCCGCTTGCTATCAATGCTCCTGTGGGTCAATGTTGTGCACCGTCAAAAGTGCTAGTCAATCATGTTTCATGTTTATTTTGTATTGTTTTTCACTTCCTGTTTTGTTTTTGTCACGTCTCATTTCAGGTCCCTTGACTCCCTTTCCTCATGTGTTCTCCCGCCCTCATCAGTATGAGCCCCGCCCCTGATTGTGTTCACCTGTGTCTTGTTGTTGAGTGTTAAAGTCCCCAGTCTCCCAGCGTTCAGTGTCAGTTCGTCCTGTCCTCATGACAGAGCTATGCTCTTCAGCTCGCTTTGATTCAAAGCCTATGTTGGCTCCTGACACTTATTATAAGTTTAGTTCCTCACGTTGTGAGTGATTTTCTGTTTTGCTCAAACCTTTTTTGTCATCTCTTAAGAGTGATCTTCTTTTGTTACCTTTTTTGTGTGCAAATAAAGTATCTTAATTGTACTGTACCTTTGGCTCCCGGGTCATTTGAGTCCTTATCCTTGTGTAACCAAGTTCATAACAATCAAATACATGAGAACTGATGGGATGTGCACCAACAAACAGACGGGGAATTATCAAAACTCACTGTTGGTGCAACTCTCCTGCAGTTATTATGGGATCATATGAGGGTTTGAAACAAACAGCCTGACAGCAGGAGAGTTAGGGCTGTTTCCACCTGATAAAACACCTACAAAATAGTACAGAAAAACGCCTAAAATAACATTTATCTGCTGTTTTCTAACTGCTTTTCTCTATGTATTTAATATCCATGCATCCATGTTGTATTACCTTATTTACAGTGTTTTGTTTCACTCATTTAACATACTATTTATTTGGATTCAATGCACACAAAATACACTTTCACAATCCTTTTTTTAGTTGTTCTAATTCATTCATTCATTCATTTCCATCACTTTTGAATCGATATACCTTCTTTTTTGGTTGAATTTTAACATTATTTAGGCGATAGCTTCAAAAAAGCCCGGTAGATGTTCTGCCTCTTCTTGCACTGAATAGTTTTTGTTATGTTTTATTTTTAAATTGTGAAAAAAAGACCAAAATTACAACCATTTTTGTGCAGATAAAATTAAAGACTTCCACTTTCATTTCTCTCCCCTTTGAAAGGCTTTGTTTGGGGAGAAGGACACAGTGTACAGATTATAAACCCCCCTAAAGGCAAATATTTTACTTGTGATATTGGGCTGTTTAAATAAATAAAATTAATATGAACTGACGATAATAAAGTCTTCTTTCCCGGGGCGGAGACGCTTGAAGTTGCACAAATCATAAAACATGTAGAAGACGCTGCTTCTCATGCATGAAGCCCACATTTTGGCAAGAATCCACGCTGCTGCACGACACGAAATCCGACCACGACCCTTGACCTATGAGAGTTTAGTGATTAAAGCAGAGAGTCAGTTTCCAGTTTCTGTGCATATTACTAATTTAAAGCAATTTATCTCCGCGGCACTGTCAGCACAAGTTGCTGGATTTGGCTTCTTATTTATTCTTCTCCTGAATACAAAATACAAATATATATAAAAATATGTATATACCTATATGGACCAGGGGAGAAAATACAACATGTATTCCTCTTAATACCACTGGTTCAGCTTGTAGTGGATCATGTTTCACTAAAGAATGGTGCAGGAAGGAGTGTTTTACTCGTAAATGAGTCAGCATTTTAGCTGGAAGTCAATGGTTTTCTGAATGTGTTTTTGGTTGTTGGTATGCTGTAGTTCCTTTATAGCCAAACAATAGCCTCCTTTAGCTTAGCGGTGGTGACGTGAAGTCATGTGACCGTGCTGTAGTTCCTTTATAGCCCAACATTCGCCGCCTTTAGCTTAGCAGTGGTGAAGTGAAGTCATGTGACCGTGCTGTAGTTCCTTTATAGCCCAACATTAGCCACCTTTAGCTTAGCGGTGGTGACGTGAAGTCATGTGACCGTGCTGTAGTTCCTTTATAGCCCAACATTAGTCGCCTTTAGCTTAGCGGTGGAGACCTGAAGTCATGTGACCGTGCTGTAGTTCCTTTATAGCCTAACATTAGCCTCCTTTAGCTTAGCGGTGGTGACGTGAAGTCATGTGACCGTGCTGTAGTTCCTTTATAGCCCAACATTAGCCTCCTTTAGCTTAGCGGTGGTGACGTGAAGTCATGTGACCGTGCTGTAGTTCCTTTATAGCCCAACATTAGCCGCCTTTAGCTTAGCGGTGGTGACGTGAAGTCATGTGACCGTGCTGTAGTTCCTTTATATATTTATATATTTTATTTCAAAAATCATAAATGGAAAAATTCCATTACTTGTTGTTTGTTAACTTACTTTTATTATGTTGAAACATATGTTCATACCTTCAATGTGTACTTCTTTATTGTTATTGTGTTAAAATGTGTTAATATGTCCCCTAATAAAGGAATGAAGGTTTTCTGATCTCATTTATTCGTACCGTTCTTTCAGGGTTAATGTTATCAAAAAACTCAATACTGCTGGTGGCTGTTGGTACAAAACTGTGAAGAACGAGATCTCTAAAGCCTTTTCTAAAGCAGCTGCTGAGAACATAATGCAATCAGGATGGAGTTATGACCAGTGCTGCTGCTTCACATCATCCGAGGACATCCTCTTTCTGGCTATGGAAACTATTGAAATCATTAAATTCTGCAAATCCTCACGTCTTTAAAGCCTGCACGCCTGCTTTTAATTAATCTTCTAATAATAGTCCTGTGTAGAGATCAGCTTCTTTTGATACACTTTGTTGCCGTCACAATGAACTGCCCTGGGTTTGTAAATCATTCTTATTACACACACTAATAAAAAGCAAACACTGACTCCATGTTTAAAGCCCAATAACTCCTATCCTATCCACAGAGACAGAAAACACTATAAACCAGGCTATTGTGGGATCCGAGGTAAATTAAATCTTGATTAAGACGCAGCCTGGAGCATTTCATCTCGAAAGGTCGTAAAATAGAGACCTTCTACTTCTCTTTTATATCTGTAAGCATCTAATAACGTCAATCTCAAAAAGATGTACAAGTTATTCTCAGAGCAGGTGCATTTCTGCAGCTATGGTTTCTTATTGAGTCAGAAACAAATGTTATGAGGAACGCGAAAGAGTTAGTATTTTAAGTGAGGCCACTGCAGGTGAACAGGGTGAAAACTGTAATTTATAGATATCTACGGTTGCCCAAAACTCTACCAGAGACCAGGGGACACTAAAGAGTGACGCACACAGCTGGGAGACCAGGGGACACTAAAGAGTGACGCACACAGCTGGGAGACCAGGGGACACTAAAGAGTGACGCACACAGCTGGAAGACCAGGGGACACTAAAGAGTGATGCACAAAGTTGGGAGACCAGGGGACACTAAAGAGTGACGCACACAGCTGGGAGACCAGGGGACACTAAAGAGTGACGCACACAGCTGGGAGACCAGGGGACACTAAAGAGTGACGCACACAGCTGGGAGACCAGGGGACACTAAAGAGTGACGCACACAGCTGGGAGACCAGGGGACACTAAAGAGTGACGCACACAGCTGGAAGACCAGGGGACACTAAAGAGTGATGCACAAAGTTGGGAGACCAGGGGACACTAAAGAGTGACGCACACAGCTGGAAGACCAGGGGACACTAAAGAGTGACGCACACAGCTGGGAGACCAGGGGACACTAAAAAGTGACGCACACAGCTGAGAGACCAGGGGACACTAAAAAGTGACGCACACAGCTGGGAGACCAGGGGACACTAAAGAGTGACGCACACAGCTGAGAGACCAGGGGACACTAAAAAGTGACGCACACAGCCGGGACGTTCAGGATTAGAAAGCTGGACAACTGCCTCTGTTGTTGGAAACTTATTTTAACGATGTGATCACATGACGTTTACATATGCAACAGAGGCATGATGTAATGCACATGTTTAGAGGATTGCGGAGAAATCTACAGTTCGACAACAATTAGTAAAATAAGCACCTACATGTTGATTTTGCATGTTTTCTTTGCACCAGTCTGAAAGAAGACAAGGCAACAACAACAACAAACATTGATGCTCTCATGAAAGGTTTGATGTCTCTATCATAAATCATTTACACATGTGGTTTTAGTTCTTAATGAGCTTGTGAAAAAGTTATTTGAAACAGTTTTCGAGCTTTCCGTCCTGCAGTAATTGGTGTGCTTTCTGAACTTGTATGTTGGGCTTCTGTGAGTCTGTGATGCTGCTTTAGCTTCTCAATCCGGACAAACCCAAGGTCAAAATAATTGGCCGTGTGTCTCCTGCTCTCGCTTATCCTGCTCTGGTTTTTACGCTACGTTGCCCTACGTAGCAGGTAAACAATAAGCGACTCCCCGAACAGCAGGGGAGCTCCTTTTATTCATAATTGAAGGAAACAGGAACATAAGTCCCCTCTGTCTCACTGCAGCACGTCGAGCTAACACCTCACACACGGATTCTTCCAGAGCAAACAAACATTACCACTCTCCGAAACACTTCACTTTGCATGATCGATGCGCCGGGGGCTACGGCAGGCGTTTAACACACGCACGCACGCACACACACACACACACACACACACACACACACACACACACACACACACACACACACACACACACACACACACACACACACACACACTATGTAAACAGATTTAGGTCCCCACAAGTATAGTAATGCTAGACCACACACACACACACACACACACACACACACACACACCACACACACACACACACACACACACACACACACACACACACACACACCCACACACACACACACACACACACACACACACACACACACACACACACACACACACACACACTATGTAAACAGATTTAGGTCCCCACAAGTATAGTAATGCTAGACCACACACACACACACACACACACACACACACACACACACACACACACACACACACACACACACACACACACACACACACACACACACACACACACACCCACACACACACACACACACACACTCTCTGCCCCCTGGCTAACAAGGTTGAATACATTCACACTTTATTAGGAGGAATAGCAACGCAAAAAATTAAGTCAACGTAATATCGTTGCAGGATATTTGGATCTCTTTAAATGTGACTTCATTGCACAATAAAGAAATGTGAGGAAGAGTTGAATATACGGTATGAGCAGAGAGTGTGTGTGTGTGTGTGTGTGTGTGTGTGTGTGTGTGTGTGTGTGTGTGTGTGTGTGTGTGTGAGAGAGAGAAAGCTGCAGTAAAAGCAGCTCTTAGCAACCGGCCCATTAGCAGCTATACTAACGATGAGCATTAGCAGCCTTTTATTTCCGTGTTGATCCCACTCACTGCTCAGCCTCGCACTCAACTTCAAATACAAAATATATGCAACGAGAGCGGCCCGTCGAGGCACACCGTGCGCTCAGAAAATCCCCAATCAATGCCAAATATTGATTCTTTTTCATTAAGTGAAAAGCCCTCCCAGCGTGCCACTCTTACTTTGAAAAGCGCCAGAACTAATGGTGGATTGGAAATGTTCGTAAGAGCACAGAAAGCTCTCGTTCACTCAGAGGCATTACTGCTCCGACGAGTCGGATTACTTTCTGAACACACAGTGCTTCTCAAACCTTTTTCAGTAATGTACCCCCTTTGAAACATTTTCTCAGCCAAGTACCCCCTGACCGACCCCGAACATTTTTGATCGGAAAAGCCTATACAAATAATTCCAAGATGTATTAACTCCTTCATGCATTACAGCAAACTAAGGATATTTTCATTTTCTGCATGAAAAAAAATAACGACATTTTTTAAAAACTGATTTTTCCAAGGAGTTTTAAGTAATATCTGTTTAACAAACAAATGAACAAAATGATATATTATGCAAAACTAAAATACAATAAACACATTTGACGTGTTTATATGAGGACCCCCTTGGTGGTTCTATGAATATTTTTTATAAAATTGTGTTTTCTATTTAACTTATTGTAGCCTACTAAGATCATTTTTGTAATCATGCATGGTATTTTTTTAATTAACTTTTTTTAAATCTCACGTACCCCCTGCAGTACCCCAACATACCCCCAGGGGTCCACGTACCCCCATTTGAGAATCACTGCAATAGACAACTTGTTCCTTTATATTATCACTTGAAATGCAATTTAATCCACGATACGATATAACGGGGCTTGATATGAGACACACAAAGGAAGAGGATAGCTTTTGAGCTGTGCACATACTTCTGAAGGTTATCAATTATTAACACTGTGGCTTCCTAGACTAATTGAACTCTTTATTGTTCCCACATTGTCCACAAATGCACATTACCTTTCACAATAAAAGCCCTGGGATGCATCACTGCTTACTAGAAAGCATTTCACTAAGAGGAAATATCCTACGATAGCTAATCCAAGTCAGCAGAACAACTGGAAAATAACATTATCTGTGGAAACTCTGAACGGTTTCAGAGGCCCGTTAACAGTAGAGGCAAAACATGACCAGTAGGTAACAAAACATGCTTACTTTGAAGGCCATGCTATTATTTTAATGGCCTATGAATCTAAATCTGCATAATATTTAGCTATATGCTTCTGTTCGATGCAAAAAGGGTGTATTTTCTGGTGCAATAGACAGTTTTTTGGGCTAACATGCTTTTGTTCCAATGGGAAATGTTTTGGACTACATGGGGCTTTCGGGAAAGTCAGCAAACCAGTTTTGCTCTGCCTTCATAAAAGCACAGAGATTTGGTTTATATTTTAATTTGGGATCCAAATGATGAACCCTTTTGCTTTGTACAGTAACTGTTAGCCAGGCTGCTAACGCTACAGTTCCATGAAAGATACACAGAGATCCAGTTGTCTTTGCAACGTTCAGCTAAATCCCTCTTTACGAGGTCGTTCCTGCAAAGCAAGTCAATCATTTATTTCTGTCTCACTTTACGTCATCGAAGAAGAAGCCCTGTGACACCGGAGTAACTCACATACCATCGACATGCATGTAAAGAGGATATTGCTGTAGGGACGCTGGATGCCTGTGTTTCTGCGTGTGTGTGTGTGTGTCTTTGGTTTAAGAGCTTTCCTGAGATGATGTCACTGCTTGACGAACAGCAGCAGAGGATATCATGGCTGCCAGAGTTTGAGGCTAAATCTTTCGACCACCCTGATGTCACCGAGGGTCTCAGAACAGTTGCCACTCGAACAACAGCGACTTCACATCCCATCGCTTCATTTTCCTCAAACTATCCCATCATCTGTCCTGCTGCAACCGCCGTGAGAAACCATCCTCCCACTCTTCCTCCTCCTCCTCTTCTTCTTCTACCTGATTCAACAGCTCTTTGTGGAAAACTACTGAAACTCACAGAAAAGACCCCACGCACCAAAAGAAGACTCCAGTTGTGATCTTTGACCTTCCTAAATCCATCAAATACAGTTTCCCTTTGTAATGAAAGGTGAAAGTCACCAACACAAAGGACTCAATGCACGACCCGGGAGACAGAGTACAAAACAAGCTCGACACTCTGAAAAAAGGCACGAAAGAAAATCGCTCACTAAGTGAGGAACAAAACGTACAAAGTAAATCAGGAGCATGAATCAGGCTTGAGACAAGAAATGTAATCGCTGGTACGCAGACTACTGGCATGGAGACAGGACAAGACGAACTGACACGAGACAAAGGAAGGCTGGGGAATTTAAACAAAAGGTAATTGGCACAGGTGGAAACAATCAGGCTGACGCTGATGAGAGCGGGAGACACAGGGGGTGTTTCTCAATGTCGAGGAAGGATGCTCCAGAGCCACTATTTCAAGCATGCTACGTCATCGAGTGCCGCCGAAGGACTGTTCCAATGTCCAGCATACTTGGAATTCTACCGAGCCCGGCGTACTTCGTTTGGAGAAATTTCGAGTGTACGTGTGTACGTGTGTAGACTCCGCAGTCTTAAAATCCCCACAATGCTTTGCGCACGGACCAATTTCCCCAAATCTGTGGCGGAAAATGTAAGAGGCGGGGCCTCTCATATGACGCACACTTGCTCGCCTGTTCCACTCTTCGTTTTCCGAATGCCAGGAAGGATTATTGCCTCGCTTCTGAAGCAAGTGACTCGGAAGACATGTGCTACCAAGCAAGCGTACTCGACATTGAGAAACGCCCGAGGATAGGGAGTGAAGGAACCTGGAAGGAAACACAAAAGGCGACACAACAGAACCCTGAATTACAAAACTCTACAATATCTGGCAACTTTGGATTGGTTCAAGGTTCAAAGATATTAAGGTCTTGTGCACAATAGCAACAGTGTAGATGTTAGATATGTAAATCAGAGGCTCTTCCAACAATGCGACGTACACTAGAGTTAAGAGAAATACTAGAGTGCGAGGAAAGAGTGAAGGTGACACAGCGGTGCAAGAAAAGCTGGTTCAAGTACATGCAGAGCGAAGGTAAAAGATTGTGAATGTGGAAGAATTTTTAACCGTATATTTTTAAACTATTTTTACAACTTTAGTACTGAAGTAAACACAATAACCAAATGTTTTGTACACCGATGTCAACATTAAAAAGTGTGCTATCTTCTGTGCTAACCTCAAAGCAAATCCCAAATAATAAGATGAATGTCTGAGTCTTCGAGAAAACTGTGTAAGGCTCCAAAGAAGATAGATAGATAGCTACTGTATTGATCCCAATGTGGGAAATGTTTGCATTGCAGCAGCAGAATACACATGGCAATAGGCGCGTTCACGCAGTACTTTTCCCAGTATAGTTCCGATATAGTTCAGAAAATGTCGCGTTCACACCAAAAAAATCCGGAACTAGAATTTTGTTCATCAGAACCTTTCCACCCCCTTTTTATGGCGCATTTCCACGGCAGCGGGTAGCCCCGTTTAATCGTCCTCAAGCGGCCTCAAGCGGCCAGGCCAGTTTTTGGTGGCCTTTCCATATAGCCTAGCACCGGCTAGCGGGTACTTTCCCCCTCTTTTTCCGGCCGCATAAAATCGTGGTTCTATCAGGCCAGGGCTGAACTAGTGACGTCAACACTCTCGACTGCTGATTGGTCAGAGAGAATCGTCACAAGATCGCGTGCGAGATCATCCCTAGCGTCGCATCTAGAAGCAAGCTTGCAGCATTTTTGTAAACGGAGGAGCTACAAAAATGGCAACGTCAAAGAAAAGCACACCGTGGTCGACCGAGGAGGTGACGACGTTCCTTCATCTCATTGGGGATGATCAAATCCAGCGGGAGCCCCGCCTACACTGCGTTGCTACCCCAGGTCCTAAACTGTAATGGAAATGCGTCACGGCCTCGGACGGCCAGCGAGGCAGCCCGAGGCCTGAGCGAGGACGCTTAGGGACGCTTAAACGGGGCTACCCCGCTGCAGTGGAAATGTGCCATTAGTGCCTGCTAGAGAGCAGGTACTTTCATGGGAGAAAAAGGTTCCCATTTCTGATTGGCTGGGCGGATTGCAAACCACGCCCCGTAAAACTCCCAAAAGTTTTGTGAAGCCGCCATTTTATTATCCTTGCATTAGCATCATTAGCATTAGCTAAGCGCACAAACGCAGAGAGACTAACTTATGGCAACACAAAAGAAAACATGGGAGCGGTGGAGATGAGGAGGTGTCGGCGTTCTGGCGATTTACTCGGAAGGCTTCAGTCGAAGCTGCTGGGAGTCCCAGCAGCTTCGACTGAAGCCTTCCCCAACTCCGGGGACTTCCGGCCGGGGACTCCGGGTGGCAGTATACGCCGTGAAGTGGTTTGCGGCCTGCCAGTAAACCCAAAGCAGAAGAAGAAGAAGTGACGTCAGCGGCTGCATTTGCCTAATCCTCCCTCAGGAACTTATTCCGGTGTGAACGCAATCTGTTTAAATTCTCATGAACTAAGTACGGCAAAGTACTTGGTGTGAAAGCGCCTAATGTACCTGCGAGAAATAAAGACACACGAAATAAACAGAAAGAGAAGAAGAAGAGCTCCCTTTTCTTTCACTGATAAAGGGAACACTTATAGTCTGCTAAATACAACTATGCTTTGGGTGTCATGTAATAAATGCACCCCTCTCAATACTACCTCCTTCCCTTTTCCTTTCCTCATTTCCTCCACTAACTCATCTTCTCCTGTGAGTGACGGGATGAAGAATCAAGAGAGTCTTTGTTCCCCCTGATGTTTCTGTGCGGGACGTCTTCCTGTCGGAGGATCAATCCCTCCTGAAGTGTATTGAGAGGCAGATACTGATGATAGCAAGTGGCACCGCTCATATGCTGCACTGCGCTGGAGAAATATCATCTGAAGTGTGAGGGATGATGTGTGAGCCGTAGAACAAGTGGACGCCTGTAGGGTGATGCAGCATTTTAGGCACTTGAATGCTTATACCCTGCATGTTCGTGCAAAATCAGACAAACATCGTGCAAACACGCAATGTGCTGAGACATACATCTTTCTTGCTTTTTACTTTATCTCCTTTTCCTTCCCATAATGATCGTAATGTGACCTCTCATGACCTTCAGAGCACCAGAAATAAGAGACAATTAAAAGAGAGTAGCTATTCTTTCACACACACATACGGGTTTTGGGCCGAGGGCGACACCGTACTTCCGGTATCCACCATTTCACACGAGGTGCAAGCAGAATATCATAGTCTATTGCCTTAATCAATATCTAGTCAACTCTAAAATACCACATATATGCATTGGCATGATAATATTATTGTGACAAGTGGGGTATTCACCTGGTGTTTCCAGAAGATAGACGTAGATGCTGCCAAAATCGACGCAGTCTGTAAGGGCAATCGGACAACCCACACAGCTCTAGTGTACGCTGGTAACGACCTAGAGCACACCCCTCAAGTCCAGAGATGTAATCCGAAGACATGCAGCGATTTCTTCGGTCGTTAATTCAGAAAAAAAAACCTAGTGCGCTCTGCCTGGCTACGTTAGCTAGCTGTTTATATTTGCACCTCCAGGAAAATGGCGTATTTCTATATAGATATATGGCGCGCGTTGCATTGTGGGTAGCTCGTGACGTCACTGTGTGTGAAAGAATACTGTTCGGAAGTTTTTCCTTGTACGATGTGAGGGTCTAAGGACAGAGGGTCTAAGGACAGAGGGTCTGAGGACAGAGGGTCTAAGGACAGAGGGTCTAAGGACAGAGGGTGTCGTATTGTCATACTGATATTTTGTACAAACTGTAAAGTCCACTGAGACTAATGTAACATTTGTGATATTGGGCTATAAATAAACATTGATTGATTGATTGATTGATTGATTGATTGACTGTCTCAATAATCAATCTCTCTCAATTATGAATTTGAAAACAGAAGGAGATGCATCTTGATCTCCCAGGTGTGCAATTACTTGTATCCTTAATGGATGAACTGCTGACTCTCCTGACGGGGAATGTGGAGAATCCCCCAAACTTTATTTTTTGAGCGTTGTGTTCTGGGTCAGCACTTCGGGGTTTTTACAGGAGTGCAAATGTTCAGACTTATTAAAGTTCCATTTCCCACGCTGACCATTAGCTGTTTGTTTACTGTAATAGGGACATCTCTTAAAAAGGACTATACACACATTTGCATATGCATTTCATTTATTCATCTACTTTCTGGATGTTTGTTTATCAGCACAGATTTATAAATAAAGTATAAAAAGAAAGTCCTTCTAGAGATTAGAGACATCTGTATATGGGATGATGTCTTTAAATGTCTTGTTTAGCCAGTCCAAAACCGAAAGATATTCATTTTAAAGGTGGGGTAGGTAAGTTTGAGAAACCGGCTCGAGATACACTTGTTATATTCCATGGAATGCTCTTAACATCCCGATAGCAATGAATATCTGAAGTGCTTTGACAATAAATACATAAACAATATCATCAGTGGAAGCCGTGGCGCTGTAAAAAGCACGACCAATCATCTGAGCCGGCTAAAGTAACTGGATGGCCTACCTGCCTGTCAGCCTTCCATCTGGGCACAGACTTATCTCGTGCCCTCATTGGTCATGTGCGCGTTGGTGTGTGTTGGAGGAGGGGCTCTGTGAGGAAGTGGCAGATTTGTTCCGGCTGTGTATTTTCAAATTCTAGCGCCCTCGAGCTGGCTTACCGGATAGCTGGAATGTCTTTCAAAAAACGTTGAAAATGAAAACCTTTGTCTCCCCCCGCACCTTCAATGTCACTATTATTGACACCCTGGTACACACATGTAGCTGCTTTGCCTGATGCTGATTTTAATGACTGATTGAACCACAGCAATATTGTTTTAGAGTTTTTATATGTTTAACTGCTATGCCTGTCATCTTTGCTCTATGTGTTCTGGGTTCTGTAGAGCCCGGAGTCTGTCTCCCAAACCCCATCCCCTCAGGAAGCCTTTGCCTCCTGTCAGGTCATCATCGTAAATAAGAATTTGTTCTTAATTGATTTTCCTGGATAAATAAAGGTTCTACTACTACTACTACTACCTACCCCACCTTTAATGTCAATTGTCTTCAATGTGTGAGGCCTTAAAGAGGCCCTATTATGCATTCCTGTAGTGTCTTAAAAAGGTGTAATAGGAACAATAGAAGTTTATTTTCTTGATAGTCAGAGCGGAGCACGACTCCTGACTTTTCCCTGTGCTTTTTATATATCTGTTGTAATTTATTGTCTTTTATTGTGATTGTAGTAATGTGTAATTTTGGCTCAACCAAAAATTGCTTTTAAATGTGCTTTATAAATAAACCTTGATTTGATTTGATAAGAATATTAAAAATCCCACTTTCTCAAAGTCCAAGTGGATGTCTTTAAATGTCTTGTTCTGTCAGTTCAAAACCCAAAGATATATAAACTATAATATGATGTAAAACAGCGGGAAATCTCTATATTTGAGAGGCGAAAAAACAGCATTTGTTGCATAAATCCTGAGTAAATTAGGGAGGGGAATACATCGAGAGTGAAGGGAGTGAATCAGAGGAAGATGTGAGAGCGGGGAAAAGATCACATGCATGAATGTCTGACGAAATGAGTATAAATATCCCCGGCGACTCCCTCTTCTGACTAAAATAGGCACTACTTTATCAACATACTTCCTCATTTCAGATTCATGTCCCTTGTAATTTCCAGGGAGTACAGCCACATGATCAAATACCTGCTGCAGATCTACAGCCGGCTGATGGACTGGAGGCTTTCCTCACAGACACGAGTGTGTGTGTCAATGTGTGTGTGTTGTTTTAGGCTGAGGGGAGTCAGACGTTACCACAAAATCCCGCAGATGGGATTTCATGTGGGAGGAATCTCTAAAAGAGTCCTCGCCATATTTGGTGCTTCAGAGAATCGCTGTCAGTCAAGCTGGCGAGCCAAGTTTCGAGCACAGTGTGTACGAATAAAAAGCCTTTCCAAATAATTCTGACAGTTTGTTTTACCCTGATGGGTGGCATTTACCGGATCATCAGCACTATTCAGATGAGCCAGATGTTCCCAGAAATGTATATTCGAGATACGTCCCTAAATGTTCTGCACATTTCATCCATTTTGGCTCCTAAAAACTCAACAAAGTCATAGCAAGCCTTGTGTGACAATACAACCTGTAAATAAGCGACCTGACTGTCCTCCAGGCATCCTGTAGCTTATGATCCCTGACCAGAAACAAGCACTGCTCTATGATTTACACACACACACACACACACACACACACACACACACACACACACACACACACACACACACAACACACACACACACACACACACCACACACACACACACACACACACACACACACACCCACACACACACACACACACACCACACACACACACACACACACACACACACACACACACACACACACACACACACACACACACACACACACACACACACCACACCATGTATACATCACTTCAGGGGACATTACATTGACTTACATGCATTCCTGGAGACTTATCCTAACCTTAACCATAACCAACACATGCCTAACCCTAACCCTAACCCTTACCCTTAACCTAACCCTAATCCTAAACCTAACCAAGTCTTCACCCTAAAATTAATGATTCCCCTTATGGGGACCTCCAATTTGTCCCCATAAGGGAGGCCAGTCCCCACACGTGACTATGTAAACAGATTTAGGTCCCCACAAGTATAGTAATGCTAGACCACACACACACAGTGTAGGAGCAGGAGTGTGTGCTCCACTGATCTGCAGCAGCGTTGGTGGTTCGCCCACATCTTCCTCATCATCAGTTGCATCCTCTAAAGTAGTGCGTCGAGTGAGAGCGGATGTTTTGAGAGGAACTTGACATCAGGGAACGGATCCATGTTTAGATTGCACAGTCACAGACTCTCCTTCACATGGGGATGCACCTGCAGCAGCTCACACATCAGAAATGCATCCTGACAGGGAGAGCTCCTGTTACCGCTGAAAAGTAATGCACTGTAAGTCATATATTTATATATCCCACAAGATCCTTTCGTACGTAATCCACCTGACGATGAACCGGGAAGTAGAGAGACACAAACCCTGCATAGAGAGGATGTTAGGAAGTCACATTTTGGCATCAGACACCAAAAAGTAGTCTTTTCTTCTTTTATGTTTATTTCTGCATAAACAAGCCGTATCTATTTCGTTGAGTTTGTATTATCCTAAATGTTTTTAAAAAAGTGTAATAATGTCTTTTCACTTTCTGTGCAGCAGGACTGCTCAGTATTTTCAAAACTTGTCTTCAAATTCGAGCCTAAGTCCTGCATTTGATTGACACTCGCCATTCTAAAACTTGCATTTCACCCAATGGCAGTGTCGTAAACAAGAGAGGGCTATCACCATTGGCTGTGTCAGATGTCAATCAACCAACACACTCGTGGGCGGGGTCAAATAATCGGCAATTTGTCACCATCCTTGTTTGCCTTCATTACGCCCTACTGGGATGCACTTTGAGGCAGAAGCCGGAGGAGGGCAATTCACAGAGGGGTTTTCAGTAATTGCATTGAGGTGACAGAGACTATTTGAGAATGTATTTTATTTTAATCGTTTTTTTGTTGTCTTTGTTAAAATTATTATTATAAGAAAAAATATACATTATTATTATTATTGACCACAAAATTAAAAAAATTTAAAAAGGTGAATATGATTTGATAACAACATGCAAGACTTTACGATAATGGTTTCATTAGAATTGTGGATTTTTTTAGGGTTATTTGGAGATTGTTTTGCATCAAATCTGTAGCAAGGAATCCAACACTCAATTCAAAAGTTATTTTAAAACAAACCACAAACACACAGTTGAGGTGGTTCGGGCACCTAGTTAGGATGCCACCTGGGCGCCTCCCTAGGGAGGTGTTCCAGGCACGTCCAGCTGGGAAGAGACCAAGGGGTAGACCTAGGACCAGGTGGAGGGATTATATCTCTTCTCTGGCCTGGGAGCGCCTTGGGATCCCCCAGTCAGAGCTGGTTGATGTCGCCAGGGAAAAGAAAGTTTGGGGCTCTCTGCTGGAACTGATACCCCCGAGACCCGACCACGGATAAGCGGGAGAAGATGGATGGATGGACAAACACAACTGTATGCATGTACTGTAACAAGTGGAAGTTTGCACATGTTGCTGGACCTTCACAGGAGAAGACAATACGATCCGGTATACGACTGCACTGTGATTTATAAGAGCTGGAGAGAAATGAAATGTGAGAGGGGGGGATCTATAGTAGCATCAGCCGAGGAAGAGGAGGAATCCTAACTCAGACACATCTCCTCTCCACTGATGCGTTCAGCACTAAAGCCTGGGGTTTGACTTCCTTCAACCCGTTATAAAGACAGAAAGACGTCCCCTCTGAATGACCTCTCTTCTGTTAGCCTCCCATCCTTTACTCCTCCAGATCTCCTTCCTTTGAGGAGGCCACCTTTAACCTTTAAGCCTGAAGAAGAGGATCCATTGTTCATTGTCCCCCCCCCCCCCCCCTCTCACTGATGGGGAGATTGCTGCCTTTCATCGGTCCGCTCGCAGTGAAGCTGTAATTAGTGTCAAGAACATATTTGTTGGTGCTAATAAGGCTGCAAGCTGCGGTAGCTAAAGCAGAAAAACATGGCTCCACGCAGAGCGGAGGGACCAGATGTAGCTGCTGCTGCCGGAGGACGATGAATTATATTTAAATTAATGTGATGGGAAGAGCAGCAAGGAGTTAGCATCGTCCACCACCCTGCTGCAGACCAGAGATGGCAAAAGTACACACACCCTTTACTCAAGTAGAAGTACAGATACTCGTGTTTGAAAATACTCTGGTGAAAGTAGAAGTACTGACTAAACTTCTTTACTCAAGTCAAAGTAAAGAGGCTTTGAAATGTACTTCAGTAGAAAGTACCCATAACTAGCAGCTGTTTTAAAGAGTACCTGACCTCCCTTTATATCAATAGAACAATAATGTCATTGTTAGCTAATGAATGTTTCCATGCTGAACAACGGCAACATGACAACGTTTCCATTGGTCCCTCTTCTTTAGAGAAGACCAGGAAATGATGGATACACGGATCGTGTTCAAATCAATAGGCACGCAATGACTCTAAAGAATAATGATCACGCATCAAACACACATTCAGACTAAAGGAACCAGCTGTTTGGAAAATGAGAGAAGTAGAAAGTACAGGTATTTGTGTTCAACATGTAAGAAGTAGAAAGTACAGGTATTTGAGTTCAACATGTAAGAAGTAGAAAGTACAGGTATTTGGGTTCAACATGTAAGAAGTAGAAAGTACAGGTATTTGTGTTCAACATGTAAGAAGTAGAAAGTACAGGTATTTGAGTTTAACATGTAAGAAGTAGAAAGTACAGGTATTTGAGTTCAACATGTAAGAAGTAGAAAGTACAGGTATTTGAGTTCAACATGTAAGAAGTAGAAAGTACAGGTATTTGTGTTCAACATGTAAGAAGTAGAAAGTACAGGTATTTGGGTTCAACATGTAAGAAGTAGAAAGTACAGGTATTTGTGTTCAACATGTAAGAAGTAGAAAGTACAGGTATTTGTGTTCAACATGTAAGAAGTAGAAAGTACAGGTATTTGAGTTCAACATGTAAGAAGTAGAAAGTACAGGTATTTGAGTTCAACATGTAAGAAGTAGAAAGTACAGGTATTTTGTGTTCAACATGTAAGAAGTAGAAAGTACAGGTATTTGTGTTCAACATGTAAGAAGTAGAAAGTACAGGTATTTGTGTTCAACATGTAAGAAGTAGAAAGTACAGGTATTTGTGTTCAACATGTAAGAAGTAGAAAGTACAGGTATTTGTGTTCAACATGTAAGAAGTAGAAAGTACAGGTATTTGTGTTCAACATGTAAGAGTAGAAAGTACAGGTATTTGTGTTCAACATGTAAGAAGTAGAAAGTACAGGTATTTGGGTTCAACATGTAAGAAGTAGAAAGTACAGGTATTTGAGTTCAACATGTAAGAAGTAGAAAGTACAGGTATTTGTGTTCAACATGTGAGAAGTAGAAAGTACAGGTATTTGGGTTCAACATGTAAGAAGTAGAAAGTACAGGTATTTGAGTTCAACATGTAAGAAGTAGAAAGTACAGGTATTTGTGTTCAACATGTAAGAAGTAGAAAGTACAGGTATTTGGGTTCAACATGTAAGAAGTAGAAAGTACAGGTATTTGAGTTCAACATGTGAGAAGTAGAAAGTACAGGTATTTCAGTTCAACATGTGAGAAGTAGAAAGTACAGGTATTTGGGTTCAACATGTAAGAAGTAGAAAGTACAGGTATTTGTGTTCAACATGTGAGAAGTAGAAAGTACAGGTATTTGTGTTCAACATGTAAGAAGTAGAAAGTACAGGTATTTGTGTTCAACATGTAAGAAGTAGAAAGTACAGGTATTTGAGTTCAACATGTAAGAAGTAGAAAGTACAGGTATTTGTGTTCAACATGTAAGAAGTAGAAAGTACAGGTATTTGTGTTCAACATGTGAGAAGTAGAAAGTACAGGTATTTGTGTTCAACATGTAAGAAGTAGAAAGTACAGGTATTTGTGTTCAACATGTAAGAAGTAGAAAGTACAGGTATTTGTGTTCAACATGTAAGAAGTAGAAAGTACAGGTATTAAAAGTAAAAAGTCGTCAGAAAAGTGGAGTGGAGTAAAGTACTGATACCAGAACAATGTACTTAAGTATCTGCTGCAGACTCTCTGATGGAGGGCTTTGACATTTCACACAGACGCTCATGTCCTCCTCCGGACGGATGCTAATCACTTTCCAACACCTTCACTTGTTTCCAAACAACTTCATCGGGGCAAGACCTGACCTGATTTATGAGAAACACCTGCAAACCTCAGCTGTTCCTCCTCTCACACACACTCATAATTAGACATGTACCGACTTCAACAACACACTTGGGATTTATACTTTGATACAGTGCGCAGTATATCTGTTCCTATTCTTTGCATCTTTCATTTGTTATTGCAGTCATTAGGTTTATGACTTACAGCTTGGTTTGTTCGTCAGCAGAATTACAGTAAAACTACTCGTTCAATTTGCATTAAACTCTGCAGAAGGATGACGCTTTTGGAGCAGATCCAATTCACGAGGCAGATGCACAAATTATTTTCCACTTATGGAAACTGCCTTGGCAAAAGTCTGCATTCTTCAAGTTCTCTTCTAGTTTGTTTTACGTATAAAGAACTAAAGAATTGTCTACATGTTTTAATCAAAAGGCTGTAGTTTATGAAGATTACAATAAATCCAGGTGGTTTCTTGCAATTGATGCTTAATGGCAAATGTTATATAATCTAAAAAAAGGAGTACTACTTGATGCCGGCTAATACTACCACGTAAACAAGCTTTTATTAGCATTTAGCTCAATATACTTGCCGCAACAATTAAATCAGTGATAAAAGATGACTCTTCATTCAAATGAGACAAAAAAGTGTTGATTCTCCACAGAGAGATTTCACATGAAGGCTGGAGTCTGACTTACATCATTTAAGATTACATCGTGACGCAGGCAGGACAGCCTTGATGAAAAGATTTATGCACACTGAGATTCCCTCTAATCCATATAATGATCCACAATGGGAACACACTCTGGCAACGTTAATGGAAACCCTAAAAGCAGATTTATCCACAGTCTGGGGCAGAAAAACATAATTCTATTTCCTGTAAAGACGTAATAGCCAAATCAATCATTTCCATTTTGCAAAGACGAGGAAAATACAAGCTTAATCCATCTCTCTTTAAGAGCTCCTGTACTCCACTCTTTTCACGCCCTCCATATATAGTTAGCTCGCCTTGAAAATAGATCTATGAATATTTCCAGCAACCTGGGCCTGCTATCAAAGGAGAGGAAACTTCAGCAATTTCAGACGGAGATAATCCATACGCTCTCAGCAGATATGGAGAAAAGCCATTTCAGACACCTATCATTATTTCATTGCTTACGAAAGAAGAAGAAGTCATTCACGCCACACTGAAGGACATAACGGTGTTTGTGCAGCTCAATTCAGCAGATTACCAACTTTCGAGCGATAAAACTGAGTTTATTGGTTGAAATAACTAAATTACTGCAATTCAGAAGCCCCGGAAAAGTCTATATGCATGCTTTAAAGTCTATATGACCGGTGGAAATACCTAATTGTGTATTCTTTATGCCACCCTGTCCTCCTTCTCTTTATCTGATGTCCCTGTCGGCGAGGTCCATCTGAAATAAAGTTATCTTGTTAATCAGATCGTGCCGAGCGAGCTGATTAAATCCCGGCAGAACGATCTTTATTCCTCAGGAAGGAGGGCAAATTGAGCCGTAGATTAAAACCTCAGTTCCTTAAAATGTCCCCTGTTTGTTAAATGAGTCTGCATTAGAGAATAATGAGGGCAGGAGTCTCACACTCTGAGGCTATTGATGAGGTATTCACCATCACTCGCACAGTTTTTAGTTCCCTGTCATTGATGAGAGTCTGAGACGATCTGCAAGGTGAGGAAATGGACTTCTGTGCGGTTCATTAGAAATCTGCATCAGTGTCTCTTGGATACACAGAGAGGGGGAAGGACAGGTCTTTTACCTTCTTATTGGCTGCAGGTTCAGTAAAATGTGAGTTTAACCAACGCTTTGTCTTCCATCAGGGAAATACCCAGAAATGCACATGAAGAAGAGACGTGGTGTGAAAGCATGAACAAAAGACGAGTCTAAAAAGCATTTCATGTAATGAAGTAGAATATATTTTCATATTCGAGAAGGTGCAAGAACATCTAGCATCATGTAGCAACCAGTTTTGTCCGTTATATGAGTTTTTAGTTGAAATTAACTGATAAATGTGCAGGTATTGATATTGTATGGATCTGCCTGTATAACTATAAGAGTAACAAATACTTTTATTAAGCCAAATCCAGCTTAAATCATCATTATTCTTTTTGAGATTCACATATTTTATGCATAATAAAAACTAGGGCTGTCAGTCGATTAAAATAGTTAATCGCGATTAATCGCAAATTAATCGCACATTTTTGATCTGTTCTAAATGTACCTTAGAGGAATATTTTTCAAGTTTTTAATACTCTTATCAACATATGAGTGGACAAATATGCTTTATGCTAATGTTTATTATCATTTGAACAATGACAAATATTCTCATGAATATTAAACAACCTCTGAACATTACAAATATTCAATTCAACCTGGAACCTCTCTCATACAATAATACAATACAAATGGTGTGTGTGTGTGCGTGTGTGTGTGTGTGCGCGCGCGCGCGTGCGTGTGTGTGTGTGTGTGTGTGTGTGTGTGTGTGTGTGTGTGTGTGTGTGTGTGTGTGTGTGTGTGTGTGTGATGGATCGTTGGAGCTATGTGCAACTCAAGGCATATGCTCGAACCGGAGCTGCCTGGACGCTGCAATCATGTTGCACTATCCGTGCTGAGTGTGCTGACTTCTCGTACAATGTCCCACTGTCTGGCTTCCTGCATAAAGTCAAGTGCTCGGCGCAGTTGTGGCGAAATGTCGCTCCTCTGTTTTAATTTAAACAGCTCCTTGTATCCATTAGCGCAGCTAGCTAGCACCAGATGCTAACAACAACAATGCACGTAAGGTCTCTCGCTCGCTCGGGCCACACATACACACACCCTCCCGGTCCTCCCAACAGCCAGTCGGTGCCTGCCGGTGAGCGTGGAAGTGTGGTCTGCCACAAGCGGGCGGCAGGAGCGGGGCTGTCAGCATCAGCTTGTAGATGGTATTTTAAACTCGATGCTCTGAAACTACGGAGCGGCCGAGGACAAACAATACACATGCGTTAATCGTGTTAAAATAATTAGTGGCGTTAATTTGTTTTTGCGTTAACGCGTTATTAACGCGTTAACTTGACAGCCCTAATAAATACATAATATTTGTCACTTTTGTGCGATCGATTGCTTTTAAGCCTATAGTCCACATGTGCACTGGTAAATATACAGTTCCTCTTCTACTGTATTGAGAACAATACAGTAGAAAACTCGTGCTATCAACGTTAGAAGCACTTGTGAAATCTTGCATGACATATTATACTCTACCAAGAAGATAAGCAAACATTCGATGCACTGTATAAATCTTCAAGTTGCATATTTAGATGTCATGTGTTCATTTAGTCTTTATGCACTTTTCCAAGGTTAAAGTAAGGGCACGAGTAAACACTCAAAACCGATAATCAAACTACGCTAAATTCCAGTTATCAGTTTGTGCCCCCGTTCCTTCTGATGACGAATCCTGTCTTTTATCACAGGGTTGTTTGTCTCAGTGGTCAACAGCCTGTAGTCAAGGATGAGTAATTTTCTAGGGCACAAAGACAGACTCCGAGCGTTACTGGCATCTCGTGAGTGATCAGACCCCCCCGATCCCAGATGGTTGGTGTGGACGGGAAGAGAAAAACAGAAGCAAAGATTTAGACAAGGTGGCGGGAAGGGCAGCCGTGATTATGCAGAGGTCTGCTGTAACATTTGAAGGGGCGGCCATGACATTTTTCCTCCCCCCTTCTTCGTCTATTTATTCCCCTGACCTGCTGCAACATCTGCCCACAGGGGAGATAAGCAGATTAATTGCAAGATTTGGATTTCTTTTCATTTGGCTATGCTGACTCCCTCCCTCTTTCCTCCCTCCTCCCTCGACCTTTCCTCACACACTGGAAAAAGGCTGCTCCAAAAGCCCTTTGCAGAGCTGTTGTAATCAAGTTGAGGTGAAATACTTCGAGTCGTGGCTGAACCTGTCTCTGCGGTCCTGCCTGACTCTCATCACACTACTTCCCTGATGGCTCCCACAGGACTGCTGACATCCTCGTGGATTCATCTTCTTATTACAGACACATGCATTTCCTAACATTCGGTCTATATGCTGTAAAATGTATTATCTCTTCGATTTACACACGGCATCTATTGCACGTCTGTCCGTCCTGGGAGAGGGATCCCTCCTCTGTTGCTCTCCCTGAGGTTTCTCCCATGTTCCCTTTAAACTGTGGGTTTTCTCTGGAAGTGTTTCCTTGTACGATGTGAGGGTCTAAGGACAGAGGGTCTAAGGACAGAGGGTCTGAGGACAGAGGGTCTAAGGACAGAGGGTCTAAGGACAGAGGGTCTAAGGACAGAGGGTCAGGACAGAGGGTCTAAGGACAGAGGGTCTAAGGACAGAGGGTCTAAGGACAGAGGGTCTAAGGACAGAGGGTCTAAGGACAGAGGGTCTAAGGACAGAGGGTCTAAGGACAGAGGGTCTAAGGACAGAGGGTCTAAGGACAGAGGGTCTAAGGACAGAGGGTCTGGACAGAGGGTCTAAGGACAGAGGGTCTAAGGACAGAGGGTCTAAGGACAGAGGGTCTAAGGACAGAGGGTCTAAGGACAGAGGGTCTAAGGACAGAGGGTCTAAGGACAGAGGGTCTAAGGACAGAGGGTCTAAGGACAGAGGGTCTGAGGACAGAGGGTCTAAGGACAGAGGGTCTAAGGACAGAGGGTCTAAGGACAGAGGGTCTAAGGACAGAGGGTCTAAGGACAGAGGGTCTAAGGACAGAGGGTCTAAGGACAGAGGGTCTAAGGACAGAGGGTCTAAGGACAGAGGGTCTAAGGACAGAGGGTCTAAGGACAGAGGGTCTAAGGACAGAGGGTCTAAGGACAGAGGGTTAAGGACAGAGGGTCTAAGGACAGAGGGTCTAAGGACAGAGGGTCTAAGGACAGAGGGTCTAAGGACAGAGGGTCTAAGGACAGAGGGTCTAAGGACAGAGGGTCTAAGGACAGAGGGTCTAAGGACAGAGGGTCTAAGGACAGAGGGTCTAAGGACAGAGGGTCTAAGGACAGAGGGTCTAAGGACAGAGGGTCTAAGGACAGAGGGTCTAAGGACAGAGGGTCTAAGGACAGAGGGTCTAAGGACAGAGGGTCTAAGGACAGAGGGTCTAAGGACAGAGGGTGTTGTATTGTCATACTGATATTCTGCACAGACTGTAAAGTCCACTGAGACAAATGTAACATTTGTGATATTGGGCTATAAATAAACATTGATTGATTGATTGACTATAAAACATGTATTATTATTATTACTACTTTGAACCAGACTTATACAAAACAGCAGCTAGGAGTATGGTGTAAAAATCAACAGTCACGGAAAGATCCTCGGCATAAAGAGAAAGGATTGAAGTAGAAACAAGTCATTAAAAGTCATCTTGTTTTCTATGTACTACACACTGGAAGAAATGCTGCTCCTGAAACAAGTTAAACAATAATGAAAACAAGGCGTTTCCATTTGAAATCAGTCCAACAATCTGCCAATAGAACAAGTGAGAATGTGCTCGGTAAGAATCCTTGAAATAAGACGGGATATTTAGATCAATCACATCTTGTAATCAGCTGGAGATTCATTTAGAACATTTCACCAGAATCAGGAAATGCTGTGTTACGATATAAGCCGTTAATACTCAAAAGTGTTGTCTGATGTCAGTTGGTGATTTTCTATTAAATACGTAATTAAATATGTGTTTCATCTGAGATACAACTCAAAATCAGATGTTTTGACTTAACAAGATGAAGCTTTGTCTAAAAACAAGACCTGATGTCTCACTGCAGTGTCACTCCTGAAGTTATCGTGTCTTATATCAGACATATTCTGATTAGACATTAGACACACACTGAGCAAGATGTTGAGTTGTTGTAGCACCGCCCTCTCTAAAGTCATGCAGAAAACACCGGCACAGGATTGTTTATATCACGCTGCAGTCCTCCTCTATACCTTCGTGCTTGGAGTGGGGAATTATGTTGAGCAGATACAACGAGAGAAACTGTGAGACGAGGACACAATGAGCTAAATACAACATATCAGCCATCAGGGACGCAGACTTATGGTCAATCCTGCTACGATAAATATGGATTTCTCCACAAAGAGGGGTTTTATTCCTGCAGAGAAACACTGACAGGGTTCACGCCATCTCACACGAATACACATGAGAGGGAAGGCAGCTATCCTCAGGCTCTCATGATATTCCCAGACAGCCGAGGTGATGGGTTTCGAGGACATGCATTACAGCGAGATGAAGAAACAACACTGGGGAGAGGGGAGTGACGAGAGGAAGAGGAGGAGGAAGAGGAGGCAGGTACAAGTTGTAATCTGGAGTTTTGAAGGTGAACTTAGCTATTGCTGGCTGTAGGCTTTTATTCTGCTGTATGATTGTAGACACGCATTCACAAACAACAACAACAACACCTTTATGCAAACCAAGAAAAGGTCAACGTCCTGCTACACTTCCAGAGTCAATTGATAGTCATTTGGTCAACATTTAGAGGGTCAAATGAGCTGAGGATTATATAAATGACATTTAGCCGGAAAATCCTGATTTTCATACCGTAGTGACGATAAACGTTAAATGTCAAGAGAGAAATCCAGCTCAGCGTCAGCGGCCTTAAAGTGACGACAATAATGTCTGAGCAAATAACTGCATCACTAAAGGAAGGTATCAGACACACACACACACACACACACACACACACACACACACACACACACACACACACACACACACACACACACACACACACACACACACACACACACCCACGGGTGCCATAACGAGCGGGTCTGATGTAGTGTATTGATCAGCGGCAGGAAGCTGCAGAGGGTCCTTGGAGAGCGTTACAGTTTATCAGCAGGGGCCAAACACAAGGTGACCTTCACTTTACGGCCTCCTGCAGACGCAATTAGTCACATGGCCGCAGAGATAAGGGTGTGCCGCGGGGTCTGTGCACGTGAGCATGCACACGTCTGTCCGAAGCACTGTAGAGAAGGTGTATATGATATGAAGGAAGTGCTACAGTCTGAAGCTGCGAATGTTTTCAGGACTTTTGCACAAACTCATTTCTGACTCATTTATGCAAAAAGTACTCATTTGTTTTCCGCCAACACCTCTTCTTATGAGATGGAGACTTACGGTTTGAATGCCACTTGGAGTTATTGACGACACTCTCCTAGAGTCTTAGTTTAATGACAGAGAAACACCAGACAGATGTTTGAGAAAGATATCAGACAAGATATTTACTGATTCTTAAAACATGCATTTACGTCAGTGGGGATCAAGATGAATTGATTACTAATAAGAAAAGTAAAAAACAACTACTATAAAAAGCTAGTCAGGGATAATTTATGACAATCATAGCATTTAAGAGTCCTTGATCTCTGCTTTGAATATTGC
Source organism: Gymnodraco acuticeps (assembly GCF_902827175.1). Classification (NCBI taxonomy): domain Eukaryota; kingdom Metazoa; phylum Chordata; class Actinopteri; order Perciformes; family Bathydraconidae; genus Gymnodraco; species Gymnodraco acuticeps. The sequence continues at coordinate 119,820 of NW_022990099.1, read as the reverse complement.
AACCCTCACGCTGATAACTGATAGGGAATGCAACGACTAATAAAAACAGTTACAAGGAGCCAGTCAGTGAGCATCGAAGACAAGAGGCTTTTTAACGTCCCTTCTGAATGCGTGCATCTTCAAAAACACCGCGCACGCTCGTACAGCGACCAAAACACCAGAAATAGTGAATTCTGAACAGCAGCGTCGGCTCAGATTGAACAGCTTGTCCTGAAACATCTTTGCACAACAAGCAGCGTAAAGAGGCCTCTCTTGTGCCTTCAATGACCTGCAGAGAAACCGGGTTCCTCTCCGTCAGAGTCAGGGAACAAGACGTCCAATCAGAGGCTCCTCATTCAAACCGTGTCACTGCACATCAGCTCAATGCCAGGCTCCAGAGAAACCCAAACATTGATTCATTTGCGGCGGCACGATACAGTATCAGCAATGACCGCCACACATTGATCTTATATATCCATTCATCTTGAACAGTGTGCGAAACTACAGAAGCCGAATAGACATTTGTCTTCACGAGACACCGAGGTGATTAGGCAACGTCTTGCTTATTATGAAGGACACAAAGACAACTATATAAACGTATGCAACATGTATGAATGGAAAGGAAAGAGACACCTAGGTCAGTTTTTCATTCATCACTGATTTGTGGGAATAATTGTTCAATGTCTGTGAAAAGCACTTGATGAAGAGGAAGAGTTGCTGCCTTAGGTTTTAGTGAGTCTATTGTAGTCTAATCTATGTTCTGAACACAACACTATAAGTATAGGAGAGCTAAGTATTAAATAAGTGATCAGAAGAGGTAAGAAGCTATAAGTGACCACATTTGGGTTGCCGGGCAGAAACCCCTACTTCCTGTGGCGTCTCTAGAGATTGATTTCTTCCCTTGACCTTTGCTCTGACGGCTTTAGATGCGAGTCGTTATGACCCGAGACAGATCTGAGAGATGATGAAACACCTGAGACACCTGGGGAGCTGTGGCTGCAGAGAACTGTGACTTTAACAGTTATTTAAAGAGCTGGTTGTGAATGGGAATGCTACGGCTACGATGCATCTGTGACATTATAAGCATATAGAGCCAGATAGGCTATATCCTCCTTTTTGATGTTATATATCATTAAAGTGAATATCTTAGGGTATTTGCCTGACCTGTTGGACTTGTATGGCATGTTGATGATTTTCTGACATGTTGTAGCCCAAACATTAATGGATACATGGAAATTGCACACTTTGAAAAGCTTGTTGTAAAAGGAAACTTCTATATATTTGGGAACATTTTAGAATATAGTGCGAACAATACATTAGATTACCGCAACTGTTTTCATGCATTAAATGCTGTTTCCAGCCTTTTAAATATGGAGCTGCTTTCTTATGTTATATATCACATACAAGTGAATATATTTAGGTATTCTACTTACAAAACAAGACATGTAAGGAAACCTGTTGAAACTTGCACGGACATTTTCACTATTTTCGGACAATTTAAAGAACAAACATGAATGGGTTAATGTAAACTGTATTTGGCACATGTGTTTAGTGTTGCACGGTGTACCGATACTTGAAAGATACCGCGATACCCTGCCGTTAAAAACGTTACAATTCCTCCGTTTCATTAGTATCGGTACTTTAAGAATGACGGGGGAAAGTACTCCGGTGAGAAAGCGCCGTTTTAATAAGAGCCGTGTGTTCAGCGCTCTGCTTCCACTCCCTGCACTGCAGCCGTGCCTGCAGTCCCTCCCTCTCAAGCACGCTCTAAGTCCCGCCCCTCTCAAGCACGCTCTAAGTCCCTCCCCTCTCAAGCACGCTCTAAGTCCCTCCCCTCTCAAGCACGCTCTAAGTCCCTCCCCTCTCAAGCACGCTCTAAGTCCCTCCCCTCTCTCGTGCACGCTCTAAGTCCCTGCCCTCTCAAGCACGCTCTAAGTCCCTCCCCTCTCGTGCACGCTCTAAGTCCCTGCCCTCTCAAGCACGCTCTAAGTCCCTCCCCTCTCTCGTGCACGCTCTAAGTCCATGCCCTCTCAAGCACGCTCTAAGTCCCCCCTCCCCTCTCTCGTGCACGCTCTAAGTCCCTGCCCTCTCAAGCACGCTCTAAGTCCCTCCCCTCTCTCGTGCACGCTCTAAGTCCCTCCCCTCTCAAGCACGCTCTAAGTCCCTCCCCTCTCTCGTGCACGCTCTAAGTCCCTCCCCTCTCAAGCACGCTCTAAGTCCCTCCCCTCTCTCGTGCACGCTCAAGTCCCGCCCCACTCTCAAGCACGCATCTAAGTCCCTCCTATCTCGTGAACGCCTCAAGCACGCTCTAAGTCCCTCCCCTCTCTCGTGCACGCTCTAAGTCCCGCCCTCTCAAGCACGCTCTAAGTCCCTCCCCTCTCTCGTGCACGCTCTCTAAGTCCCTCCCCTCTCAAGCACGCTCTAAGTCCCTCCCCTCTCGTGCACGCTCTAAGTCCCTCCCCTCTCAAGCACGCTCTAAGTCCCTCCCCTCCTCTGTGCACGCTCTAAGTCCCTCCCTCTCTCACGCTCTAAGTCCCTCCCCTCTCAAGCACGCTCTAAGTCCCTCCCCTCTCTCGTGCACGCTCTAAGTCCCTCCCCTCTCAAGCACGCTCTAAGTGCCTCCCCTCTCAAGCACGCTCTAAGTCCCTCCCCTCTCTCGTGCACGCTCTAAGTCCCTCCCCTCTCAAGCACGCTCTAAGTGCCTCCCCTCTCGTGCACGCTCTAAGTGCCTCCCCTCTCTCGTGCACGCTCTAAGTCCCTCCCCTCTCGTTGCACGCTCTAAGTCCCTCCCCTCTCTCGTGCACGCGCTAGCTGCCAGAGCATGTGAGAAGACGAGAAGCATGGCTGCAAGTGGGAGTGCAGCTGCCGCTGCGCCTCGGCTTGTTGACAAAAAAGACGCCAGACGCGAAATTTGGAAGTATTTGAGCGATATCTCTGACCGTGAGGTTATGTTCTATTTTTTGTCAAAGACCTCATTGTGTTGAATGTCATTTCTGTTGTTTAATATACAAATCTATTTTGACAAAAAAGTAGTTTAATACGAATTATTGTCATTTATTTAATTTATTGTTCTCATTGTTTAAAAGTGTGTGTTCTGGTTCTGGTGTGAAATAAAGCACAATAATTACATTTATGACTGTTTCCCTTTTTTTAAGAAAAGTATCGAAAAAGAATCGGAATCGCAATTCTTGACTTGGTATGGAAACCAAAATGTTGGTATCGTGACAACCCCATCTGTTTTAAATGTTGTCTGCATATAATATTGTCATTGAAGTGCTTTAAAGAGCTCGTTGTACACGGACAAGATACTGCTGCTATATATTTGTAAAATGGCAACGATGGCATTCAAAAAGCTCCGACCCTCAAATATAGAGATTTCCTGCCATTTCATGCTATATTTCATATTAAAGTGAATATCTGAGGGAATTCTCAACCTGTTGGACTTCCAGAAAGTTGTCTGTCACTATTTTCTGACATTAGATGAATTGATTATTTGCCAGATATGCAGAGTTTCATCCCTTCATTGTTTTAAAGTCTTTACCTTTTCATTAGGATTTCTTTTCAGCTCAAAAGTATTTATATTTCCTAATTCCCCTTGAGGTGCTGATTAAACTTTCATCTGATCTAACAGTGATGGGAAATATAGACATTCCTTCGACTCTCATCCGTCTTGAATTTCCAAATTAATTATTTACGGTACTGTGAAGCAGATGGTAAAATGTTCCTAAAAGGCATTACAGCTGCACATTAACACAAAGCCTGACCCTGCACCATCTCACAGACATTACCAGCAGGGCTCTCAGATGATGAGAGTATTCTCAGGCCAAATTAGCTGCAGTGAAAACCCAAAAAACTGCAGGTTTCTTTGAGCCAGTTTATTTTGGGGGGAGTGCTCTGTCCTCCAGAGTGAGGGACGTGACTTCTTGCCAAAAACGGAGAAAAACGATGGTCGATACGCCACAGCTATTCCAGGGACAATGACAAAGGGCTGTATTGAATTTTCCACATTGTTGGGGGCCAAGAGACCTGAGACGGTGGGACGAATATCCAAAGTGTTTCTCTGGAAACATCCAAGAGGCATTTGTTTTGATATCATTGTTACAAATAGCCCTCTAGCATTTCATTTCACGTCAAAAACGCACCTGTCTCTAAGATATATTGGCGTTCAAAAAGCAACAGGAAAACCCCGACTTCAAGCCGTACCTCCTCACACTGTTATACCGTGTGTGTGTGTGTGTGTGTCCTCTGCTCCTTTACAGAGGTGACCATGGTTACAGTTTCTTTCTGTGCAGCAGGATGGATAAAACATCCATACAGTAATAAAGAGTAGTCCTAATGAGGATCAGGAAAAGTCACATTTCTTTGCATGATCAACTATTCATTTCCTCATGTGTGAGACTATGAGGTAAAACATTTGGCGTTAAGGTTGAGGGCTTTTCCTCCTTATAGTCGTACTACATTTCGTTTTGAAGGGATTAAGTAAAGGTCAAATATACTCTACCGTCCCCCTCACTTGATGCCAAATCATTGCAGGATATCTACAGCCAAATAAATCACATGTTATTAGTTACAAAACACCATTTTAAAATAAAGATATATCACTATGCATTATGCTAATGAGAGCTAATGAAAGGATTTGTGCGTTTTTTTAGTTCTACGGTTGAATGCACTTTGGAATAAAAGCAAGTTAAATGTAATATTGAAAACATTGATAAGTGCTTTTAACTCTAAAGCTGTTCTTTGGATATACAAATATACAAACAAATCTAACAAATCAACATTGCACTAGTGTCTGTTTAAAATAAATGAAGTATTTCTATGCATTGTTGTTTTCCAGTACCCCAAAAACACACTGAACATGGACCTATTGTTACCAATACACCCTGACATGTCTATTGTTTGTCAAAACTGATAAAGAAGGGCTAAAACAAATCTTCAATCGTCACCAAAGACAGATCTGTGTTTCCTGAAAAGCTAAAAACTTGAACTCTCTGATTGTGTTTGAAAGAATCGATCACAACGACAGCTTATCACCTCAGTATTGAAGTATTTGATGTGCCCTCATCTTTAGAGGACCTGGCGTTGACGTGCTTTGTTGATTTTTATCGGGGTGTTGATTCAGAAATATATCTTAATGCAGCTCGAAACCTCCGAGCATCCCTCCATGTTTCCTTTATCATAACATTATACTGCAGAGATAACAGCCATAAACACTGTTTCTAACTCCTTTAATCACCTGCGTATATTTATATATATATATAAATATAAATATATATAAAGCAGTGTGACAGGCCAAATGAAGCACTCAAAGTGTTCTTATAGTGTTTATACTGAGAGGTCTTTAAGTTGTACATAACGGCGTATCTCTCCATTTGGCAGCGAGTTGTTTCAGTTTAAATCAAAAGTGGTAGGTTATAAATATTACACACAGTATAAATAGAAGGAGTAGACACACCATGACTCTCGGTGCCAGCTTCATTTGCATAAAACTGTCTTGCTTTATGACGATAAGCTTGTAAAGAAAACACGCATGAAAAGGAGATTAGACACAATCCAGGATCACGACTCAACTTTGAAGTGAGGTGGAAACGCAGCGAGGCATTCCTCCTGCAGGTATGTGGGGTGAACACAAAGGAAAACGCTGGATATGATCCTGTTAGGGAATGTGTGTGTGTCTGAAGAGTGATCACACACATGACAGGTCAGTGTGTGACAGTAGGAGATACGGAGGCTGCAGGAGGACAGATGGAGGCAGACTCAGAGGAGAAACTAACCCTCCGGACACGAAGACGAGTCAGCACAATGACGGACGGACATATCTCAAAATGTGCTGACGACACTCAGCTGGAGAGACTTTCATGGGCGAACTCATGATGACTTTACTGTGCAGAGACTTTAAAGGTGCTCAAAGTTAAACAGGGTGCATGCTGGGCTTTCTATGAGGAGGTGAAGTGGGAACAGTGGTGACACATACTGGTAGTAGTGCAAAAATCACTCTTACGGACATTATGGTTCTAGAATAAGGGCGACATTTAGGTCGTAAGGGTCAGAGATTATGTAAAAAGTGCAATACAGATTATATATATATAGCATTATTTCTCCAAGATGTATTAATGTTTATTACTGGGTGCTATTTCCCAACTTTTATATGTTCACTTACTTATTTCTTTGTTGATGTCCCTGTGTCTTTGCTGTTGTAACGCTGTAAATGTCTCAAATGTAACATTTCTGATTCTGAGATTTGGAGCAGCTTTTAATGCCACTATTCCATCATTAATATTAATCTTTATTATTACATATTTGATAGAGTTTGTATAGCAGATTGTGAACAAGTAGTGAGTTATTAAGAAGGGGAATTGTGCTTATTGTGTCTTTAATGCTCATCAGAAAATAAGAAATGCAGAAAAATGCTTGGACCTCTTTAATTGTTTAATGTATCGACACCTCCAGCATGGTCTATCAAAAGGATGGGTTATTTATTGACCTTATACTTAATTTATTTGGGCTTTTTTCTTATATGCATCGACACCTCGACTGCAATGGAGTCTTATTCATCAGAACTAATCACCCCTTACTTTGACAACATTATGCATCATCTAGTGCCATTTAGATAATGATCGTTTCCATACCATTCAAACTACAGGCCAGTGACTCTGGAGGATCAGCATCACAGTTACTGAGAGGAGATCAAGTTAAAGGTCCCATGTCACGGCCATTTCTACTGATCATAGTTCCATTGTTGAGGTCGACTAGAATAGATTACATAGTTCAATGTTCCAAACTCACATTGCTTTCTCACAGCATCTCTGTATAGTCTGTGTATTCACTCTCTGTCCTACACGGCTTGTTGGAGCTCCTGCCCCCCCCCCCTGTGAGCCCAGTGTGTTCTGATTGGTCGGGACGTTGCGAGGCTCGTTGCTGCGAGGAGCGGACAGGTTTCCGGGTCGGCGATACAGCGAGACACAGTGAAACTCATCCTGAGCACACACACACTCACAGCCGAAGTGAAAACAATAAGTGTGGCTTGATATTGAGTAAAAGGTTTATAGCGCTGTGAGAATGGGTCTGAGGAGAGCATTCCTCCACCATCCCAACTCGTCTATTACCAACGTTCAGGGAGCTCTATGCAAGTCAATGGGACTCCCTGTTAGTTAGCCAAGGGGTCCTGGTGTGGGAGGTGCTCCGCGGATTGGTCCATTTGGGCCAATCCGGTCATTTGTTGTTGATCTGGGAGTTCACACGTCAGAGAACCCAGGAAGCAAACAATGGAGAAAGAGAAATGTCCAACGAGGCGTTCTGGGGCAGCACAGACAGGTCTTCTCTGTGTTAGAGTTTTACTCGCTACAGGGTGCACTTTGAGGGTTTGTGACTCTGCAGACCGTTTACATGCAGAAAAACCTTCATAACACAAGGGGACGGGTGATGACCGGAAAAGCATGACATGGAACCTTTAAGAGCCAGTTCCATCGACAAGAACATTAAGTTTGATCCGAACACTGAAGACGTCTCTCAGAGGCTTAATGTCTCTGATGTTTTACTTTAAAGAGCTTTTCATTGAGTCACTTCAACACTTTTGACAACAACATCCTGGTTAATTCAAAATGAAAAAGAGTGGGCAACATTGGTGTGGACATCTTTATTTATAAACGAAGTATCTTCTCTTATAGGCCATCATTTGCATAGGTCATTGTTCGGTTGCACATTTGTCACTTTTTGCAAACACACGGCACTTCATCTTATTTACAACGATGACATTTTTAATCTACGTCTTTTTATAGCTTTTATTGTTGTTCTGTGATGAGCCAGCTGAATCTCCCCCAGCGGGACCATAAGAGCAGAAGAGAAGGGATGAGGGTGAGGAGGAAGTCTGAAAAAGTGATAATTAGACACTCTTCTTTCAATCTGCAGTCCGACTGATTCCCTGGGGTTTTGATTTTCTATTCAAATCACTTGAAATCAACACATCTGCCCAAAGATAGCAACGTTCAAAGTCACCAATGATGCCTTTCCATTTCATTTGACGTGCTCTGAAGAGTAGCATGCCATCTATTGCCAGGTTTCCATCCACACAAAATCCACTGATATGCAATTATTATTTTATCGTTAGAAAGCACTGCAGAAGAAGAGAGATGACTTCATATATAAGTGGCAGTCAAATGAATTGAAAGTATCGGCAAAGTCAAGGCAGTTTGTAGTTGGTATGATGCACATAGGTTCAAGTACACTTACGTTTAACAAAGGGTGAAATATTTGTGCAAAATCGAGGATGATTTGAGGTAAATTAACGGGGGATTCCGTGTTCTCTCACCTTTCACTGGAGACCAACGCATCGCCCTGAATCAAACATCATTTAAAGTCCACACTACATATGTGACCTGCTCTATCGAAATCAGTCATTCATAATGTCAGCCGGAGGGAGGGGGGGCGGCGCTGCGGAAGAGCAGATTGCCTGTCATCTTCCCTTTACAAGCTTAAAGAATGTATTTATCGTGTGAGTTTGGAAATAAAAGTTTCATATTCTGAAAGCCAAGACTTTGTTTGTTTAAAATCAAACGAAACACCCGAACCCCGACAAAATAGTTTTTTACGCAAATCCACGTTTATTTTGAAATGAGCCGTTGCGACTTCCGACTGATTTCGATAGAGCGGGTCACAGGATTTAAGGCTAAAAACTAAAGCTATTTTCCCTTTCCTAATTAAATGCACTTTTGAACCAGATTGTGAGAAAATATGCAAAAAGCTAAATAATAATGTTTCCATGTTGGGATTATTAGTTGATTGTCAAAAAGTCTTCGTAAAAATCATCATTTTGCAGCAAGATCGAGCCAGTTTGCAGTTAGATGAAAAGCTCTCCAAAGTGGAACTCATTTCTGCAGATTCATCCCCGCTGCGCCTCCGACAGCTCCTTGTTTTCACATCTCTCAGAAACACTCTTTATGATGTATAAAATGCACATCCCGACACAAACGGAGGATAATCTGCCGTGACACCGGGACATCCCCGCCGCCACAACACGGCTTTTACGCGATTAGATTACAGCCTCTGTGTGATTAAATTAAGAGACGAGGCGATACTGTCACTCCGGCACTTGGTGAAGTACAAAGACTCTGATTGGCTGAGATAATGGTAATACTTTATATTAAAGGTCCCATGTCACGGCCATTTCTACTGATCATAATTCCATTGTTGAGGTCTACTAGAATAGATTTACATTGTTCAATGTTCCAAACTCACATTGGTTTCTCATCCAGCATCTCTGTATAGTATGTGTATTCACTCTCTGTCCTACACGCCCCCCCCTGTGAGCCCAGTGGCCGTCTGCGGCACCGCATAACCCAGCCCGAACACACACACCCGCAGCCTGGCTGGGAGTTTGCACAGACTCACAGCCTCGCCGCATCCCGCCGTCTCAGGGAGGAGACTTCGGCAGAGCTGCAGCTGAGAAAAGATTGAGTGTGTGTGTGTGTGTGTGTGTGTGTGTGTGTGTGTGTGAGGATATGCCTAATAAGGCATTCTCTCATAATAAAACCTAACAAATATGGTCTATTCCTATGAAACAAGACATGAAACTACGAGTGTTAATTGTGTCAAAATAACTCAAAATGTGGTATTTGTAACTCAGAATATGTTCCCTATTTTAAAGTTTCGTTCATAACCAATAAGCTGGTAGTTTGACTCTAATATGTTAATGAACAACTAGTTGATGGTGAATATGTGTACCTTGATCCGAAGTGTTACCACAAACATTACTGTGTGATTTACAGCAGTGATTTGAACACATTTGCTCACTTTTTAAAGCTCTAAAGTTTCTCTTCCAGCAGTTCTCAGTGGTGCATTACCGCGAAAAGTGAAATACCGCCTCCTCCTCCTCCTCCTCCTCCTCCTCCTCCTCCTCCTCCTCCTCCTCCTCCTCCTCCTCCTCCTCCTCCTCCTCCTCCTCCTCCTCCTCCTCCTCCTCCTCTACTAATGCATTCAGCTTTATTCTAGCTCACCCCTCCATGAAATTGAAAGATAAATAATCAAATTGATTAGCAGCCGATCAATGACTCTACAAGTTGGCAGAGACAAAGTTCCCCTTTGCTTCCCACACCGCCACCTCCCATCAAACGCTGCTTTGAAGTGAGGAAGGAATGGGAACGTCATGATGTCAGCCCCACACACACACACACACACACACACACACACACACACACACACACACACACACACACACACACACACACACACACACACACACACACACACACACACACACACACACACACACACACACACACACACCACACACACACACACACACACACACACACACACACACACACACACACAGTCCATAATTAATGAGGTAAGAATGGCAGCTTAAGGCTCGCTTGGGATAAATCCATGTATAGATGAAGCGAAGCTGAGGAAATTCAATCTGTTGTCCTAACCTCTGCTTCCCTCTCCTCTCCTTTTCAATTTGTGATCACCGGACATGGTTAGCAAACACACCGTCCCTCCACTGCACGAGGGAGAACCAACTCAAAAAAACACCTTATAATCCAAATGTCTTTAAAGTGGTTTACTGAGGCTTACACTGAAACCCCCTCGGTGCTTTAGATTCAAGAGGGAAGTGAGCAAGATGAAAGAGATATCATTGCTGCATTTAACTTTCCAGACAGCACACAGATACGCGAGGTCTTATGTAAGTCAACTAGTCCGAAGTTATTCAAGGTCTCATTTCTTATATTCCCTTATTGTGCAAGAAAGGAGCATTTTGTTAAATATCATCAAAAGGCATGTCTTCCTTTTACCCAATAATGTACTTGACCTCATGACTTGCATTCATAATCACACAATCTGCATTTACATTCTTAATATTGTGGTCTATAGGTGACTTATACCTCGCTGCTGTTGAAATGTAATTAAACAATAAATCAAATCATGAAAAAAGGGTCAAATCGGACCGAATAAAACGTCATTTTTTGATTAAATCCAAGCAAGAGTTATGTTTAAGTCAAGTGTTATCATTCTTTAAAAGTCTCTGTACAACACTATTTTAGTGGACCTTTAAAATAAAATAAACATTTATTTTGGCGGGTTTATAGCTGCTTTGAAGCCTTATTTCAAATGAATAAAACGATGATACTATTTAGAAATATTTTAACTTCAAACAGGTCAGATGTTTTGCTCTTAGCACAATGCAATATATATTAAATAATACACACTCTCTAGGAGGAATACGTGATTCATAAAGTCGTAGGGTTCCTCAAGTGTCGACTCAGCTAATACATATTGACCTTAAACTGCTCCCAATCGAGGGAATATATATTATTGAAGCTTGTTTCCTGAGATCTGATGAGAGGAAGTGATGTTTAGCGGAACAAAAGGTATCACATGTCGTGTCAAGTGTTCAGTTTCAGAGCTCAGTTTCAGAAAAGGAAGCGACGATACTCTGAAACTTTAATGCACACGCTGCAGTTTCCTCCTTAAGCTGCTCTGCCCCTCGCTGAGATGTGGATGTACGGATGAATAAAGAGTTATGTCACAAGAATGAAAGTAAATTAAAAGCCACGCGGGTCAAACACAGCTACGACATATAAGTCTATAAGAAGCTTAAGGTATTGTTGAGATGTTTACATGGGGAGGGGTCTCTTTTCTCGGAAGCTTTCTGCAAAACATCTGCCCACAGCAGGCAGGAGGAACAGATAAACCGCTCACGTACACACACACACACACACACACACGACTACGCTGGTTGCACAATCCAAAAGCAATCCCATGCATTTTCCTCATGCCACGTCTTTCTATTTCCAACTTTATTTCATTCTCTCTCTGTCGACAAGCAATAATCCGAGTTTTAATGTTAAAAAACTGACATTTAATGGTTTCATACGCTCTGAAAAGTAATTCAGGGGACCCTAACCACTTATTTAAATGTATTTGAAAGCATGTACAAATTCCCCCAGCCCTTTAAAATGTCCTTTTTGATGACTTCTTACCTCTTTCTCCTGAACTTGGACACGTTCTGCTTCCTTCTTTACATATTTTTCCTCCCACACTTTAATCTGGATCATTCCCCATCGACTATCCGAGCAAAAACGTAAAAGGAAACGACATTTAATGGTTTCATACTGTCTAAAAAGCCATTCAGGGGACCCTTAGCAATTATGAAATCATGTACATACTTGCACAATTCCCCCAACCCTATAAAATGTCAATATTACGTCCTTTTAATAAAATGTTGATGACTTCCTATACCTCTCCTGAACTTGGACACTTTCTACATCTTTTCCACCCGCTTTAATCTGGATAATAACATCTACAAACATCTGGCAGAATAGGGCCTCTTTAAGTTCAATTCTTCATTCAATGTTAAAAACTGACATTTAATGGTTTAATACTGTCTTAAAAGTCATTAAAGGGACCTTAAGCACTGATTTAAATTAGTGGTGCACGATAATTATCGGCCCGATAATTATCGGTCCGATATTAGGAATTATGACGTCATCCCGATAAACCCGATACCAGTATTAATAGCCCCGATAATATACAATATATTTTTTGGGTAAAAAAAACAAAAGAATACTGCGGTGTGAGTGGATTGGGATGAGGGGCGCTTGTTTTTCACTCGGCTCCTCCCGTTTTGCCAGTACTGTGGTATTAGTGGTTTAGGAAGAGGGGAGTTCTTCACAAATCCAGCGCTCCCTAACTCGTGCCTGGCTGTGACGTAAATGGTGTGCGGCCGTGAAGCCAGGACAGTAAACAAACATGTCGTCGCTAGTATGGGACTATTTCAAGTTAGATAGTTCGCTTGCTATTTGTATTAACAAATGCAGAAGTTCCACGAGGAGGGAAAAAGGCAACGAGCTATAATACTTCCAACCTGATTAGTCACCTGAAACATCGCCATCGCTACGATGGTGTGTTAAAAGCGTACGAAGACGCCTGCGCTGCTAAACTAGCGGCGAATCCAAAGCCAGCTGCAAAGGCACCGGGGCTTTTAGCTATCGACGAGGCTTTTGGAAAAGGCAAGAAGTTTGCCAGAGACGACCCCAGGGTTAGTTTTGTTCATAGTAGTAATGCTCATGTCATTTGCTCACTACTAGTCTTTTTTTTACCACCAGGTGTGCAAAAACTACAGGTACATTTAATATATATATATATTATATTATTATCGGTTATCGGTATCGGTCTTGAGAAGCAGGAAGTTATCGGTATCGGTTTCAAAAAACCAATATCGTGCATCCCTAATTTAAATGCATACAAGCAGGTGCAAAACACACACACACCAATATAACGATACACCTCTTTCTCTCCTGAACTTGGACACTTACTGCCTCCTTCTTTACATATTTGTCTTCCCACACTTTAATCTGGATAATAACAAATACAAACATCTTGCAGAATAGGGTCTCTTTAAGTTACATTCACAATAATGGATCACTAATAATAATGCAGTGCTATAATACATGCATAATGAGTGCTTTTGGTCCTTGCAGTATAAGTATATGTTGTACTTACGATGCCCAACCTTTGCTTGTAACAGAGTATTCCTAAACTGTGTTATAGTACTTCTTCCACTGCTGTACTTCACTGAGGTCAAGACACTTTCTTTTTACAGTGTTTGGAAAAGGCTCTATTCTCTCACTCTTTGGAAATCGATGTTCCCCTGGGTTCGTTCTCCACTTTCCTCTCGCCCTCCTCGCCACAGCGCCTTCCCACTGCTGAGAAAATAATAATAAAATAAGGAGAAGCCTGCGCTGCCGAGCGTATCTATGGATATGTATGCATGGCAACAGTTGCCCGGAGCTACAAAAGCTAAGAATAACTGGATTTTTGGAGCGAGAGAAAAATCATTCCAAAGAAAAAGAAAAAACCTGGCCAGCTCCGGTTAATGAGTCTCATGCTGGCATCGCGCTTTAATGACATGCAGTCCTTTCAATTTACATAATGATCCCTTCACGGCAGAATTAATAACGACGACGCGGAGAATCAATCACTCGTAATTATCAGAAAGTGATTTGACTTTATGGAAATATTTGTATTTCCCTCGTTGGGAAAGGTTTAGGAGAAAAGAGCGATGACAAGCAATCAACAACATTCCTGAAACTTCATCTCACATTGTTCGCAAGCAGTGAGAACACACACACACACACACACACACACACACACACACACACACACACACACACACACACACACACACACACACACACACACACACACACACGCACGCACGCACGCACGCACGCACGCACGCACGCACGCACGCACACACACACACACACACACACACACACACACACACACACAGCTGTCAAGAAATCACTGTGTCAAATACGGTACACGACCATGGCAAAGGTTAATTGCCACAACACAAGCGGAGCACATTTTATTCATACCTCTGGAAACTCACAACGCCAATCCAAGCAAATGTCAAAAGCAAATTAATATAAAGTATGTTTTTCAAAACTGCAGGGAAATAAACAAACAGCGTTATCTGTGTTGAGAGGGGAATAGAAACGAGAGGTCTCATCAACAAGTTCAGAGGACGTGTTAGAAGACACAATTTGCAAGTTCAGGTGTATATCAGTATGTAGTGTCTCTACTTTAAAGAGTCCTCTCCTGCTGATGTTCAGGTGGATATCAGTATGTAGTGTCTCTACTTTAAAGAGTCCTCTCCTGCTGATGTTCAGGTGTATATCAGTATGTAGTGTCTCTACTTTAAAGAGTCCTCTCCTGCTGATGTTCAGGTGTATATCAGTATGTAGTGTCTCTACTTTAAAGAGTCCTCTCCTGTTGATGTTCAGGTGTATATCAGTATGTAGTGTCTCTACTTTAAAGAGTCCTCTCCTGCTGATGTTCAGGTGTATATCAGTATGTAGTGTCTCTACTTTAAAGAGTCCTCTCCTGCTGATGTTCAGGTGGATATCAGTATGTAGTGTCTCTACTTTAAAGAGTCCTCTCCTGCTGATGTTCAGGTGTATATCAGTATGTAGTGTCTCTACTTTAAAGAGTCCTCTCCTGCTGATGTTCAGGTGTATATCAGTATGTAGTGTCTCTACTTTAAAGAGTCCTCTCCTGCTGATGTTCAGGTGTATATCAGTATGTAGTGTCTCTACTTTAAAGAGTCCTCTCCTGCTGATGTTCAGGTGTATATCAGTATGTAGTGTCTCTACTTTAAAGAGTCCTCTCCTCCTGGTGTTCAGGTGTATATCAGTATGTAGTGTCTCTACTTTAAAGAGTCCTCTCCTGCTGATGTTCAGGTGTATATCAGTATGTAGTGTCTCTACTTTAAAGAGTCCTCTCCTGCTGATGTTCAGGTGTATATCAGTATGTAGTGTCTCTACTTTAAAGAGTCCTCTCCTGCTGATGTTCAGGTGGATATCAGTATGTAGTGTCTCTACTTTAAAGAGTCCTCTCCTGCTGACGTTCAGGTGTATGTAGTGTCTTTACTTTAAAGAGGGAAAACCCTTAGTATAAGACCTCTTTTAAGTAAAGAACAATGTGAAAACAGCCGTCACTTTTTCCTACGTCACCCCTCTCATTAGCCGGATCTTTTTAAGTCTTAAAACCGTGATGGAAAGTTAAAACAAACCTTTAATTTCCCTGAAAAGTATTTCCTGGCTCGGTGGGTGAATATCTGGCTCTCCTTCTGCATGCTGATGCTATAATTAGCCTTTGTGAGAAATATCCCTCATATCCCCTCACTCCCTCACTCCCTTCCTCCCCCTTCTCCTATCACTCTCCCTCCCACACTCACCCACATGGGAGCAACAATTAGGGAGGCATTAAACTCCTCTCTCCATGACCTGCCTCTTGGGGGAGAGAGAGATGCACCCCTCCCTCCAAGGCTGTGACCTCTACGAAAGAGAAGCTGAAAAGTGTTTCTCTAGTCAATATATCTGCTGTTTTTTACAAGAAAGAACGCCATGAGGATGCTGATCAGTTTGGATCTCAACACAGTGTTTCTGAAACAGGTAGGAGTCACTCTTCCTGAGGCTCAGTTCTCTGCATCACCTCGATATTAATTGGTCTGGATTTGATCGGCATCAAAAGATAATTAGAGGAGAATTTCTCCGTCACCTTTGTGCTCTCATTTCTCCTCGGAGGCGGCGATGACCTCCACCATCTCTTCATCAGGGGCGGTTCTAGGGGGGGACATGGGGGGGTCCGTGCCCCCCTAACACTGACCTCTGACCCCCCTGTGGCCCCCTAACAATGACCATTTTTTTTAAAAATGTATATTTTCTGGTACTCAGGATTTTGTTGCTGTAATGTGAGATTGTGCAGACACCCTTATGTAAAGTAGAGATGTAACTGTTCATTGCCTTTATTTTTATATAAATATGGTGTTAGTGCAAACAATGCACTATAACTTAAGCTGAAGCTAACAGTAATAACTATAAGATCTATCTGAAATAAATAAGTGTACTGAAACAAATACCAATAACTGTATTGCATTGTTTTCTTATGCGCAATTACTTCATACTGTCTAGTTCTCTTTTTCGTCCTGCATTTATTGTGCCCTCAGAAAATAACTGGCCCCCCAGTGGCATTGGTCTAGAACCGCCACTGCTCTTCATCATTATTAACTCAGCAGCATTGATCTGTTGTACAGCCTGTTGTTTACATAACTCTCCACATGTACATGTTGTTGTAAACAGGCTTACTCACGGAGAAAGCATGGCATGTGTAGTGCATGTGACCGGAGACATGCTTCTGCAGAGAGGAGATGGAGTCTAAACATGAGCAAGAAGTAGAGGAAGAAGAACTCACATAGGACGCCTGGGTAGAAACATTTGCTATCAAAATATCCTTAAAAGTACCAAAAGTGAAGGTACTTTCTTTGTCAAATTTCAAAGACATTGATTCGTCGCAGCTGGTAAAAGTTAAGATAATTTAAAACACCTTATACTCTGCTGCTGGATGCCTTAACCTGTTATTACCTTCACTTCTAACCGATGACAAATAACAAAGCTTTGTGCAATATAAACCGTTTTTCCTTGTGCATTTTATTAATGTTATTACTAAGTGATACTTCTCTCACTTCTACAGTATGTTCACTTTCCTAATTGGCTTCCAACATGTAGTGGAGTAGAAGTGTAAAGTAGCATGTACAAATACAGGAGTACAAGTAGTGCAAATGGTACGTAAATAAAGAAAAAAGGGGGTCATTAATTAGCTTTACTTTGACTGTTTTCTTATTGTGAAAATAAACCTCTTTTCCCCAGATCCCATCATGCATGTAAAAATAAGAAACAAAATGGCAAAAATACTGTGTTACTTGGCTATAAAAATATACTTAAAGTACCGAAAGTTAAGGTACTTTTTTGGCAAATGTTTGTGTTCATTGCATCTGGTAAAATAATTTCTATCACATCCCAGATCCCCCCATGCATATTTCAAACCTCCTTCTGTCGACAAAGTGTAATTTAGTTTTGGAAAACACTCGATGCCCTCTGACTCCGCGTTGACTGCGCCGGCGTTTTAGAGCAAATAACGAAGAATCAGCAATAAAGAGGAAATCTAGCGGCGGAGAGGAGTGAAGCCTGACAGTAAGTGCAAAGAAAGATGATGGGCCAAGAAGTGAAGAAGAGGAGAGGAAGAGAGTGGGTACAGTAAAAGCTCTCCTCAGTGTTGGCATGTGGCCATCCCGCCCACTAAACCGCCCCCTCATCCCAACGCTCACTCTGCATTAAGGGCCCCAATCAAATATTCATTCTCCAAAAACCAGCACTTACATAACCCAGTGAGTCTCAGGCTGACCCCAGATCAGAACAATGTGGTGCCCACTCACAGGAGATCCTAATTAATGAACACTTCAGAGCAACAGTAGGAGGAGGCGCGGAGTAACGGTGATGCATCGGCTGCTTTTATTTGCTTTGATAATGAGAGGAAAACAGCTCTGAATAAATGCAGAGGAGACGGGGAGGAGAGGGAGGTTTTCGTCCGACTAAGTGAGGCGTTGCAAACCAATTTCTAGAAAAGAAGTCATTTTGTGGTCTGATAAATATGGTGAAGAAGAAGAAGGATTAAAACAGGCATCTTTGAAGGCAGTTCTCCTTAATTAATTCATGTCACTGACCCTTCAATCCCCAATTCAATGCTTAACAAACTAGTTTAAAAAAAGATATTATTATGAAACTTCACCAGTTATCGTTTTTTTCTGATGTTATGCAATGAGGCATTATCTAACAGTAACTTTAGGTGGATTCAGGTGAAATCTACGGACACAAATAGCTAAATCAACACCTAGATCTAGTTTTCTTTCCACCTATTTGTAAAAAAGACTTGTTACAGAAGCTAAATAGCAAAAAATCGCAGTGTCTGCTCGCTTTAAATGCAGAGAAAGTCAATCTTCCACTTTGTCACTTTAACAATGCGTCGTTGTGACTGACCACTTCCTGATCTCTTCAACAACAGGGTGCAATTACAATTAATCACCATGGTAACTAGCCTTATCAGCACTCACTATTGAACGTCTTGGTTGTTTGTCAATCGACCTCAAATCTTCCCAAGGGTTCGTGCCTTCATCTCAGCAGAAAGAGGACGACACCTGCCAAATAAACACACCTTCCTGCTGATAGACTGAAGGGAATGACACGGTACTTTGCCCACTTGAGTACAATGCCGTATTATGGGGAACATCACAAGAGAAATAGTGGGAAAACTCAGATTAAAAGAGGTGAATTTACTAGAAAACCTCACAAATGAATGGGGAAGAAACCTCTTAAATTCTCAGAGAGTAAAGCCAGTCTAAACAAATAAGGTTTCTGACATGGAAACACATCAGGGAAAGGCTTTCCTACATTTTCTAGATCTTAAATTGTAAAATTGTGACTTTAATCTCAGAGAATTTCCTTTCTTTTCTAGCAAATATACAACTCATTGATCCCAAAGGATTAGTGACCATCAACTGGCGGCCCGCGGGCCACATCCGGCCCGCCAGACATTCTCACCCGGCCCGCACGACGGGGGTGACTGTGGCGTTAGTGCGTTCGCCCCAAGCCCCCAGGAAGTGCGCCGGACTCTGATGAAAATATACGTGCTGGCCAAATGGCGGTACTACACTTCCTTTAGGTTGCTGGGCCCGGAAACACTTTTTCCCATTGACTTACATGGGGAAAGAGTGGTCTGTAAATCGTTGGATAATTTTTTTTAAACTAAATAAACTACCCAGTATGAACACTGAAACATTCGTTCCTCAAGTTGTAAAAATGTGCTAATAACGTTATTCTGAGAGTTATTTCCCTCTGCATTATGAACGCGCATCTAACCCACGGGGCCGCGCCGCCCGGCACGTTCATGTTACGTGTTCAGCATGGTCCCGACCAATCAGAGCACACTGTGCTCACAGGGAGGGTGGGGGCTGGAGCTACAACGAGCCTTTAAAGGCAGAGAGTGAAATTCAGTGAATACACGTAGTTTACAGAGATGCTGTTTGAGAAACCAATGTGAGTTGCGTTTATCTTTACCCATGGATGCACAATAAGAACGGATCCATATCGTCTTACTGCCATCCCACGGAGCTGTAATAATGGATATATTGCACATGTTTGCTGTAATTCATTATTATACTACATGGGCAGTATGATTAAATCTTGTACCGTAAATGTTGTATTAAATAAAGTTAATATTACCGACGTAGATTAACGTCCCTGAAGCTTATTATTGCACTAAGAAGCTTATTGCACTGCATATATATTAGGGGTGTCAAAGTAACGCGTTAACGCAAAAAAAAATTAACGCCACTAATTATTTTAACGCGATTAACGCATGTGCATTTTTTGTCCTCGGCCGCCCCGTAGTTTCAGAGCGCATCGAGTTTAAAATACCATCTACAAGCTGATGCTGACAGCCCCGCTCCTGCCGCCCGCTTGTGGCAGACCACACTTCCACGCTCACCGGCAGGCACCGACTGGCTGTTGGGAGGACCGGGAGGGTGTGTGTATGTGTGGCCCGAGCGAGAGAGAGAGAGACCTTACGTGCATTGTTGTTGTTAGCATCTGGTGCTAGCTAGCTGCGCTAACGGATATACGGAGCTGTTTAAATGAAAACAGAGGAGCGACATTTCGCCGACAACTGCGCCGAGCACTTGACTTTATGCAGGAAGCCAGACAGTGGGACATTGTACGAGAAGTCAGCACACTCAGCACGGATAGTGCAACATGATTGCAGCGTCCAGGCAGCTCCCGTTCGAGCATTTGCCTTGAGTCACACACACACACACACACACACACACACACACACACACACACACACACACACACACACACACACACACACACACACACACACACACACACACACACACACACACACACACACACACACACACACACACACACACACACACACACACACACACACACTTTGTATTGTATTGTTGTATGTGAGATTCCAGGTTGAATTGAGGCGAATATTTGTAATGTTCAAATGATAATAAATAATTGCATAAAGCATATTTGTCCACTCATATGTTGATAAGAGTATTACAAACTTGAAAAATATTCCTCTAAGGTACATTTAGAACAGATAAAAAATGTGCGATTCATTTGCGATTAATCGCGATTAACTATTTGAATCGACTGACAGCCCTAATATATATATATACAGTGCAATAATTATTTCATGCTAAATGAAGCTCTGTTGCTTGGATATCACTAGATCCTGTTACAGCGTAATATAAGTACATAACGATTGTGTACATTAGCATAATGACTAGCTAGCCGCTAGCTGCTAACTGCCGCCTCGTTAATATAAAATCCATCATAATAACAAATCATTACCATGCTGTCATGAACGTGCGGTGCTGTTACGTGTACGCAAATTGACGTGCTTGATGTGAACGAGCATTTTGGTTAAAGTTGAGCATGCGCTATGAGCGCACATACGGGTACTTCTCAGGCATGCTGGGTAATCTGTGACCTTTCGCTCTCTCAAAAGTTGGGCCATTTTATCATCATGCGCTAATGAGCAACTCTCATAGGAATGAGGCCCCGCCTCCCACGCTGTATCCAGTTCTTATTATACATCCATGGTTCGCCCCCCGCTAATTTTTTTTTTTACAACGTCTCGTGAGTAATGTGCAGTACCGGAGTCCAACAGAGAGGCAGCAGCTGCGGGACAGTAGACTGCGTAGCCTTCCCTGCCCTGAAGAAGAAGTGATCCTTCGTTGTGAAGAATCTGCTTTAAGCGCTCCGCAGCAGTAGCCCCGCGGCGACAGAGTCCAACAGAGAGGCAGGAGCTGCGGGACAGTAGCCTCGGTCAACAACTTCAAAATTCTGGGCTATATGAAAATCGCTAGCCCGCGAAAGTGTCTATTGGATAAATGTTGGCCCTTGGACAAATGTAGTTGGTGATCCCTGGATTAGAAGATAATAATTCCTGTAACTATTATAGTTGTTTTACCTGATAAGCTGAAGGGTAACGAGAGCACGATAATAGAGTTTTTAACAAGCCAACGCAGTGACTCTTCATCCTGCTTCTGATGATCTAAATACATTTAAATTGATTATCAGAGGCCACATATGAAGCCCATCATTATCCTTAAACCCTCAGTGAACCACATACCTGCTCTGATGCTTCCTAATAACCATATGTAAGAGCAATTAAGTCCTACTATGAATCAAACCTCAAAACTCTTCTGTCTCCAACCTCTGTCTGCAGTCAAATGGATGCAGCAGAGTGCATGGAGACTTTCATAACGCACATGCAGCTGTTTGGGAGGGGTTGGGAAAAGCCAAAGTCTCCTCTGTTAAGTGGTCAGTAATGGCAAAGTAATTCAATCCGAGTGGGTCTTTCTCCATCCACTCAAAACTTCCGGTACAATCCCATTTTGTGATGCGGGTGGGCAGCTTTCCGGAAAACACAACAAGAAATCTCAGCGTCTGCCAACAAGCCGGCGATGCAACGGCAATTAGAACACAATTCGGACTGCGATTGTTATTTAATTGACTTGTATTCGGAGAGAGAACTGTGAGAATAAGGTCCACGTTTTAATCTGGATATATTATGTGCGAGGATGACGTTTTCAGGGTTTAAGAACGGTCTGAATTGTTTGGCTAATCCCCCCCAGAACACCAGATTAGGTTTGTGCAGGATGAGCTGAAGGCATGGGAACAGAACGAGAGAATGAGACGATGAGGAAACAGATGCATCTCTTTTCCTTTTTTTGTTAAAGGTCGTAAAGATTATTCCCTCGCTCTTATTTTTATGCTCTTGCATAAATCACAGATCATAAATCCCCCTCCGTCTGTGGAGCACAAGAAGATTGCTCCTGTCTGTTCTTCCGTCTTAAAACACGACTCAGAGGAATATGTGAGTTTACCTCGAATACTATGGGTACAATTCAACAAAAGCTAGCTTGATTTCTTTCCAAGTATTTTTACTAGTGGTGCACGATAATTATCGGTCCGATATTAGGAATTATGACGTCATCCCGATAAACCCGATACCAGTATTAATAGCCCCGATAATATACAATATATTTTTTGCGTAAAAAAAAACTAAAGAATACTGCGGTGTGGGTGGATTGGGATGAGGGGCGCTTGTTTTTCACTCGGCTCCTCCCGTTTTGCCTGTACTGTGGTATTAGTGGTTTAGGAAGAGGGGAGTTCTTCACAAATCCAGCGCTCCCTAACTCATGCCTGGCTGTGACGTAAATGGTGTGCGGCCGTGAAGCCAGGACAGTAAACAAACATGTCGCCGGTGGTATGGGACTATTTCAAAGCTTCAGAGTTAGATAGTTCGCTTGCTATTTGTATTAACAAATGCAGAAGTTCCACGAGGAGGGAACAAGGCAACGAGCTATAATACTTCCAACCTGATTAGTCACCTGAAACATCGCCATCGCTACGATGGTGTGTTAAAAGCGTACGAAGACGCCTGCGCTGCTAAACTAGCGGCGAATCCAAAGCCAGCTGCAAAGGCACCGGGGCTTTTACCTATCCACGAGGCTTTTGAAAAAGGCAAGACGTTTGCCAGAGACGACCCCAGGGTTAGTTTTGTTCATAGTAGTAATGCTCATGTCATTTGCTCACTACTAGTCTTTTTTTTTACCACCAGGTGTGCAAAAACTACAGGTACATTTAATATATATATATATTATATTATTATCGGTTATCGGTATCGGTCTTGAGAAGCAGGAAGTTATCGGTATCGGTTTCAAAAAACCAATATCGTGCATCCCTAATTGAAACCACAGGTCTAAACAAATAAGAAGAAGCTTTTGAGTTGGCTTAGTTTAGCATAAAGACTAAACAAGGAAACAGATCGACCAACAGTTACAAAACCCGCCTACCATCACCTCCAAAACTCACATGCTTTATCACCTTTGTTTATTGTGTACAATAATCTAACCCTGGGTACAACCATAACGGGACTTCACTTGGTGTTAACCTCGATAAAAACACAGCAACAGGTGCAAGATCGTAGGCTAGCGTCCAATAGAAACTACACAAATGGCAATGCTGAAAAACACCTCCAGATAAAAAGAAAAAGCCAATAGAGGCGAAGTCCCTCCCTTTCCTCCATGGGACCTTATTTCGGTAAAATTATGTATTGAAGTCAATGGGGAGAGAAAAGTTATCTTTCGATCCCGTTTGAATTGTGCCACGAATTACACACATGATGTTTGTCAATTCAAAAGATAATTTTGCAAAATGCGTTAATTAATTCAGTTTAAAGGGATGTACTTTTTGGGAAAACTATGAGAATGAAGAGAGGTGATTGAAGATGAGAAATGATTGTATAAATGTAAATGTAAGTAGGAATAACTTGCATAATGATTTAAAGGACAATCATTGATCAGCAGTAAGTAAGGGGTGGGAATTAATAAGCATTTGCTTCCTCCTGCTCCCTTTCGGACACATATGATTTATTATTATTATTAATATGAAGACTTTTTTTAGTTGAATATAAATAATATGATGAATGTGGATAAATACTGTATTTTAACAATACAGTTGTTTTTCACATTTGTTATTTTTTTAATCTGTTCGAAATAAAGCCAGCATGCGGGACCGGGACTCTGGGATTTGTAGTCTTTCTAGTTGCGTATTTTTCTTAGTCTTATATTTCAACAGTTTTACGACAAACTGTGACTTTTTTGACATGGAAATTATTTTTTAAGATCGACAAACATCATATGTGTAATTCATGGCACAATTCAAACGGGATCGAAAGATACGTTTTCTCTCCCCATTGACTTCAATACATACTTTTTCCGAAATAAGGTCCCATGGGTCGGAAGTAGATGGGCGGGACTTCGCCTCTCTATGCGATAATGAATTTTACTTGGTGTTGACCTCCATAAAAAGACAGCAACAGGTGTAGGCTAGCGTCCAAGAAGGAACTACACAAATGGAAGTGCCACACACTGCAGTTCATCTAGTGGCCAGTAGGAGCAGTCTGCAGAAGGGAGCAATTTCCATAGATCCCCATGTTAAAATCACAGTGCTGAAAACACCTGTAGACAAAAAGAAAAAGCCAATGGGATAATGAATGATTTACTTGGTGTTGACCTCCATAAAAAGACAGCAACAGGTGTAGGCTAGCGTCCAAGAAGGAACTACAAAAATGGTGGCCATGCACAAGAAAAAGCTGCTAATCTAGCGATGACATTACTATGAACTCCCTACTAATAATGCATAAATGACAATGCATGTACAAGATGTTCTGTGAGTTGTTTGAGAGAGGGAGCAGTGAGTCAGGTGTTGAGTGTGAAGCAGAGGTCACACTTGTTGCCTGGTTATATATTTCATAGTCTACAGGTCATGCTTGTCATCAGAGAAGGTTTATTATGTGTTGAAATGTCAGAGCGGCGTCGTCGCTTCCAGCTCACTGAGCCGCAGCTTTCTGCAGATCCAGAACAACGGCAGGATGTCAGCGTCCGTGCCAGGAAGCGCGCTGTCGACAAAGCTCTGGATCAGGGGACACCTGAACCCTCGCTGCTCTTTCTATTCTATAACAGGGGACAGGTTCATGGGCTGTTGGTCCACTGAAGGAGGGAGGACACACTAAATGGATGAGGTTACTGAGAGTCAAGAGGAAAGGTTCGAGGCAATTTGCAGCTTTTCATTTGGTTCTCTGAATGAAACTTGGATGTCTGTCGTTTTAATTTGATTAAAACATTCCTCCAAAAAAAGGAGAAATAAAGAGTTTTTATTATTGTGGCGAAAAGTAATTTATGGTGCTCTTAGTTAATCGGGGGGGGGCTTCCAATAGCAATCATATTCTTGCTTTTAAGAGCTGAACAACAACAACAACAACAACAACAACAACAACAACTAGATGGATGCAGAGTATTCGGTTTCATAAAAACATGCATTTTTGAGATTATAACATCGATTTTTCCAATAAATGCGGACTTTTGAACGTGTTATTGGAAGTGTTTGGATCGCTGGAGTCTTATACACTAAATCTAATTACTCATCTTTATCCGACACTGTGCACAAAGCCCGGCTTTAAACATGATCAATACACACGGCAACGTTAAGAAGTATTCAGTACAGCTCTAAGAGGCTCTTTTATTGAATGCACCTAATTACACACTTCACAGATTACCGTCTTTTATAAATGGCTTCTTCAGAGAAACACATTGAAAAAGGATAATGCCTCTAATCCTCCTTTAAGGATAATTTCATGCACTTTTGCTGAAGTACATTTCCCTGCAGCTTTCTCACTGTCCACTAATGTCTTTAAAAATTTGAACCACACACACACACACACACACACACACACACACACACACACACACACACACACACACACACACACACACACACACACACACACACACACACACACACACACACACACACATACATACATACATATACATCACTTCAGGGGACATTACATTGACTTACATGCATTTCCTGGAGACTTATCCTAACCTTAACCATAACCAACACATGCCTAACCCTAACCCTAACCCTAACCCTAATCCTAATCCTAAACCTAACCAAGTCTTCACCCTAAAATGAATGACTCCCCTCATGGGGACCTCCAATTTGTCCCCATAAGGGAGGCGAGTCCCCACACGTGACTGTGTAAACAGATTTAGGTCCCCACAAGTATAGTAATGCTAGGCCACAAACACACACACACACATACACAAATCAAAGGGAGGATCCTTCTGTACATGCGTAATGACGTTATGAATTATGGATGTGCTGCACCATTGTCTGAAGTGAAGGTGGAAAAGGCAACGCAGTACCAGCTGACGTGTCATATCTCCAGAGGAAGGGTTGATAATATCACCTAAACATCCTTTAACTTTTCATAAGCATCCACATCTACACTGGGCATAAATATGATCGGGTATACTTGCATGTTTTTCAATGTGAACACACTTTGTGGTGACTTTGCCGGACGCTGAGGCTCAGTAAAGTGACAGGCGGGCTGCGTGCCAACACTCAACCTCTTATTATTAACTGTAGTGTGTCCCAAGAGGCACTCAGTCCCCAACACATAAAGACATGATGAACTTGGAGACGTTTCACTGCATCAACTGTTGAATCTATCAGGACATGCTTCTCTATAAAGTGTTAGCAGGATAATGAAATCTCTCCAGTGTGATCCTTCTTTATATTTAAAGCACAGAGGCTGAGAACATGGAGATATCTTGTTTTAAGTTGCATAACAGGGCAACCATAGGACTTAAGCTGTAGAGGTTCATTTAATCAATTATCTGTTCATCTTTCATGCAAAGAAAGGCAGGAAACACTGTTTTCAGTCTCAAAAATGCAGATTTGTTGTATTGTTGACTGTTGTAATAATGTCTTTGGTGCAAGAAAATGACATTTCCTGCCTTTAAAATATGGATATTTCCCTCTTTTAATATCATAAAGTGAATATGTTTGGGTATAAAACTTATAATACGAACAATTAACGACATCATTTTGGACTTTATGACTTTTTTTAATACTATTTTCTGATATTTAATACATCAAACTATGAATAAACAGCAGATTAATGGTTCACAAATTGCCGGTTGCAGCCCTAGATGTACTTTAAGCATCAATAAATAATGATCAGAACTTTAAGGTTTAAGTTCCTCCAGTCATGTCATGGCAAGAAATACTGTTTTCATTCTCAATGCAGATTTGAAATGTCTAACAGTAGTCTTTTATGCAAAAAATGACGTTTCCTTCCCGTAAAATATGGACATTTTCCACTTTTAATATCATAAAGTGAATGTTTTCAGCATAAAACTGATAATACTAAGAACTAAAGACACTATTTTCTGATATAATACACCAAACTATGAAGAAACAGCAGATTAATGGTTCATACAAATTGCTGGTTGCAGCCCTATGTAATATAACATTATCTGATCACTAAATAATTATCAGAACTGTTATGCTTAAGTTCCTCATGTCATATGAAGTCTTTATATCCCATAATGCTCTTCCCGTCTGTATTTATCTCGTGACTGAAGGAGTGAGTGTGTCACGTGTGGCGAGAAAAGCTTTCCCCAGGATCTCTAAGAGCTTTTAACTTTTTACCGTCTCAGTTTCCCAGAAGAGACTTCAGGGAGGCTCCGATATCTGACAATTAACAGCTTCCTCACCAGAGTGAATCCTTAATATCCACAACAACATTTCTGTAGATTAGCTCATGTGCTAATGCATGTGGTGCAAATGTGCAAAACCTGCCTTTACATTTACATTTATTGTATAGCTTCTCTGAGGACATGATGAAGTAGAATGGCACGGGGCTAAT
Organism: Gymnodraco acuticeps; assembly: GCF_902827175.1. Taxonomy (NCBI): domain Eukaryota; kingdom Metazoa; phylum Chordata; class Actinopteri; order Perciformes; family Bathydraconidae; genus Gymnodraco; species Gymnodraco acuticeps. Next base: position 92,127 of record NW_022990099.1, on the reverse strand, counting down.
GGTGCATTCAGGTGCTTTTCTGATGGTGCCATTAGGAGAGGAGGAAGTATTTCTTTGAGTTTTAAGGCGTAATGTGGAAACATGGAAGCAGGTGTGATGCATGTATTGCTAATATCTGTCTAAGTTTGAATTGTACTGGCATTCATGTGCATTTTCACAGTCGGAAACTCACTTTTACAATTATTCCAACACCATATTAATGCATCACAGTTGCCCGTGTAAGAAATAATCAATATATTGTGCCGGATTTAGGAACTTCCCCTCGATTCTATTGGTTCTAACCTGGGGCAGACTGGGACTAAGAATCGGACTGGGACTAAGAATCGGACTGGGACTAAGAATCGGCCCGGGACTCTCGACTGGCCCACTTCGGCACCGCCGGCCCACCTCGGTACCTCAAGTAAATACCGCTAGTAAATTGTCAACGGGGGGTGGGGGGGGGGGCGGGTGCTAGTACCGGCAGGTGCTAGTACCGGCCCGTTGGGATTCGTCCCAAACGTCCCGATGGGCAGTCCGCCACTGGTTCTAACGGTTACAAAGAGGTGTCAATCACCCAAATGACCCCATAGGTTTTTTGCTAAATCTCTCTAAAAAGGTCAAATGTCACTTGTTTTGCATCAATCTTGATACAGGGTACTTATTATATGTTATACTTTGGATTCCTAAAGCTTCTGTCTATCCCATCATTCAAAGGTGGTTTTCACTATAAGTAATGGTTTTTTCTTTGGACGTTCATTTACATTTTTTTACTATGTTCAATCTGAATTTACTTTAAAATAAAAACATCTATATTGATTCTGACCTTTCTACATCCAACTCACAGGTGTATCATTGCTTTGATATTTTTAAAATTAATTTACCCCTTTTAGAAGTGAATATAGTAATTTGTTCTGGGAATGTCATTTTCGAGCCTGAGGCCTGAAAAACAGGCTCAGGGACATCATTTACTGAAGCAGTGTTTTCCCACGGACCAGATGTTGGCGACACATTGGACTTTCAGTTTAAGGTTATTGTTTGTTTTTAGCCGACTAGCATGTAGCTAATAGTATATCGTGTATGTGAGTATAAGGAGAATGACGCGTGGAGTTACTAAACACACCGTCTCTAACTCTCACTCATCGACGCTGCATTACTACTATTATTATGTGTTTAATGACCAACAAACATCAGAAGAATTGTATATTAAAATATCATAAGAGATGCTACGGCTACGTCATCAGAGGCGACAGAAGAAGACCCGCCCCCGTCGACGTCAGCCAATGGAAGGAGACTAAATACGATAAAATACCATGTTATAGAGATACACGTTCTCTTCTATTCATGTGGATGTTGTGGACCAGTGAATTGAATTTAAGAACCACAGCTGTGTTCCCTTGTAAACCTACTATACTATTGCATTAATAAATATTGTTAAACTTCTCAAAAAGCTTCCTGGTCTTCTTTAGACCAACTCTTGGTTTTCAAAGCAAGAATACCTGACACCCGATCTCACAAACCTAACGAATGTGAAAGATAGTTTGAGTATCTGCCATGTGCTTTGGATCCACCCCAACATTTTATGGGTTATTCTTTGGCCCACGCTTCAACCTTCTAACAAGCGTTATTATTAGGGATGCACGATAATTATCGGTCCGATATTAGGAATTATGACGTCATCCCGATAAACCCGATACCAGTATTAATAGCCCCGATAATATACAATATATTTTTTGGGTAAAGAAAAAATACTGCGGTGTGGGTGGATTGGGATGAGGGGCGCTTGTTTTTCACTCGGCTCCTCCCGTTTTGCCAGTACTGTGGTATTAGTGGTTTAGGAAGAGGGGAGTTCTTCACAAATCCAGCGCTCCCTAACTCGTGCCTGGCTGTGACGTAAATGGTGTGCGGCCGTGAAGCCAGGACAGTAAACAAACATGTCGTCGGTGGTATGGGCGTTGGAGCTATGTGCAACTCAAGGCATATGCTCGAACCGGAGCTGCCTGGACGCTGCAATCATGTTGCGCACTATCCGTGCTGAGTGTGCTGACTTTTCGTACAATGTCCCACTGTCTGGCTTCCTGCATAAAGTCAAGTGCTCGGCGCAGTTGTGGCGAAATGTCGCTCCTCTGTTTTCATTTAAACAGCTCCTTCTATCCGTTAGCGCAGCTAGCTAGCACCAGATGCTAACAACAACAATGCACGTAAGGTCTCTCTCTCGCTCGGGCCACACATACACACACCCTCCCGGTCCTCCCAACAGCCAGTCGGTGCCTGCCGGTGAGCGTGGAAGTGTGGTCTGCCACAAGCGGGCGACAGGAGCGGGGCTGTCAGCATCAGCTTGTAGATGGTATTTTAAACTCGATGCGCTCTGAAACTACGGGGCGGCCGAGGAAAAATACACATGCATTCAAATAATTAGTGGCGTAAATATTTTTTTATTATCGGTTATCGGTATCGGTCTTGAGAAGCAGGAAGTTATCGGTATCGGTTTCTAAAAAACAATATCGTGCATCCCTAGTTATTATATCAAATATTGGGCCTGTAGTTTCTGCACGGTGACAAAAAAGCCAGAAAATATAACACATTAAAATAAGTAATGCCACAGATATCATGCCAGTGTAAGATGTGGGGAGGACGCTGACTATCACTACAAAAACTCTAAATCTTGCCAAGTATATGTGTCTAATGTCTAGTCAGAATATGTCTCTTCACCTGATAATAATAACTTCAGAAGTAACACTGCAGTGAGATATAGGGTCTTTTTTTTAGACAATGCATCATCTTGTTGAGTCAAAACATCTAATTTTGAGTTGTATCTCAGATGAAAAACATATTTCTTTACATATTTCTTGGAAAATCACCAACTGACATCAGAAAACAGAACACTTTGGAGTATTAGCGGCTTATATTGTGACACAACATTTCCTGATTCTGGTCAAATATAGTTCAAAATGAGTTCTCCAGCTGATTCTTTCACACACACATACAGGTATTGGGCCGAGGGCGACACCGTACTTCCGGTATCCACCATTTCACACGAGGTGCACACAGAATATCATAGTCTATTGCCTTAATCAATATCTAGTCAACTCTAAAATACCACATATATGCAATGGCATGATAATATTATTGTGACAAGTGGGGTATTCACCTGGTGTTTCCAGAAGATAGACGTAGATGCTGCCAAAATCGACGCAGTCTGTAAGGGCAATCCGACAACCCACACAGCTCTAGTGTACGCTGGTAACGACCTAGCGCACACCCTCAAGTCCAGAGATGTAATCCGAAGACATGCAGCGATTTCTTCGGTCGTTAATTCAGAAAAAAAACCTAGTGCGCTCTGCCTGGCAACGTTAGGTAGCTGTTTATATTTGCACCTCCAGGATATTAGCACCTCCAGGAAAATGGCGTATTTATATATATGGCGCGTGTTGCAATGTGGGTAGCTCGTGACGTCACTGTGTGTGAAAGAATTAAAAGATCTGATTTATCTAAATATCCCTTCTTATTTCAAGAAATCTTACCAAGCACATTTTCATTTCTTCCAGTGCTGAATTGGGAAATGCATAAACAATGTGGAGTCCTCAGCAAATGGGAACGCAGTCAGAAGGTGATTTATGAAAGCAAGGAGTAACAGGAAGTGAGCCAGACTCCACGCTGCATGGCTCGGGATAAAGTAGAGCCATGAATCATTTTACACATGGCAAAAGCCACGGATAAATCATTGTCTCGCCCAGAGTCACGCGCACTGGTCTAAATCTGCAAATGACCACGGAGAGACGGACACTGAGATGATTGCCGGATTCTCTAACTTCCTACTTCCTAATTTTTTACTTTATTATTTGCCCCTTTTGTGGCCTTGGGTCCCTTGAAAGGCGCTATACAAATGAGTAATATTTTTGTATATCAATTTGACACTGCTTAAAACCTCTTAAGCCCCACGGACCCGGTTCCGGGGCCGAAATCGCGTGATTTGCAGGAAACAACGTCTAAGGAATCTTAATATTTAATAAATTATGAATATTTTATATCCATATAACGGGAAAAAAACTCTGATCTTTAACTGATCTTTTTTTTTTTTTTAAAACACACAATGCTAACAGTGAGCCTCTGAATTAGCCCCGAGCGAAAAATGCTAACCTATTACTGCATCGAAAATCACTCCTAGCTCCATTATTACTTATCCTAGCTGCACATCCAACACATCGTTTATGATCGTAAAGACACAGAATCTAACGGTGCCCACCTCAACACTGACAGATACAAACTCGCAACGTTATCAACAAAAACGTACATCAAAACATGTGGCGCTAGGTAGCCTAAACGCTAACATGGTTTACCTTGGTTTTGTCTGGTCAAAACTGGTCTTCAATGGCATTAAAACGATAACAACAATGCTGTAGTTAATCCATAGGTTAATATCCAATGTGGCCGTGTGCCCTTTGAAATGTTCTGATAATCTATAAGCAATAAAACTGCAATTCCGTTTTAAAATAGTAGAGCAGGCCATTCCTACGTTCTGTAGCAAGATTGAATGTGCAAAGACACCCCTTTTTTTTATTAACATGAGTGTGTGCGGGACGATTTCCCTTGGATTATATTGGCTCTAACGGTCAGGAAGAGATGTCACATGTCAAAATCGAAGAAGAGA
>NW_022990099.1:15000-82500 GCF_902827175.1 Gymnodraco acuticeps | reverse complement strand
TGCTGATTAGACAGCATGATTATTGCACAGGTGTGCCTTAGGCTGGCCACAATAAAAGGCCATTCTGAAACGTGCAGTTTTGCTTTATTGGGGGGGTCCGAAAACCAGGCAGTATCTGGTGTGACCACCATTTGCCTCACGCAGTGCAACACATCTCCATAACATAATGTCCAAATTACACCAATGGATTACAGAGACCACAGAGATTACAGATACCTACCTACCTACCTACCTACTGTACGCTCTTATTCACACATTTTAAAGGCTCCTGCTAGGTGCATCACTCAGCTGATGCTCTGTGTTTCTGTCACACAGAACAAGCAGAGACAAATGGATCGAGGAGGTATGGGAGCAGGAGAGAGGGATGAAATAAAGACAGGAGAGTAAGAGGATAATGAAGGAGATGTGCACAGCCATATAAAGCCCCCATTAATCACAGGGCTGTCCTGCACGCCTCATGTGACAAATGAAACAGAATAATGGTTTCTGTGAGGAGGAAAATAGATCGGGACGGAGCGTCCCCCCCTTCCTCTATCACATTAGCACGAGCTATAGGAGGCCTTTCTTTAAAAGGAGGGAGAGTTTAAAGTGGGGCTGTATAAGGTACTCATGCATCGTCAGTGTATTACCAACTGCAACATGTTGGTTAGACACCTAACAGAAAGGGATACCTAAAGAAACAGTTATATTTGCATTATTTTCACCTTTTGGTCTTGATGTTGATTCAAAGCACTATCTTTGAACCTTACCTACTAGGGACAAAGTGTATTTCATTTATTAAATTAACATTTTATAAATAAAAGCTAATATGTATCTCATATAACCAGATACAGCCATCTCAAGCTACACTACTTTAACCAGAGAAATGGACGTGTGTCTCTTGAAATGTATATTGTAAAAGAAAGGTAAGTGCTATCTGTGTGGATTAAATTGCAACAGAAAGAAAAGGAATGGGCTTTTCAAATGCATTTTGTAAGAGAGATATGCATTCATAAAGAAACACAGATAATCATTGTTGTCTGCTGTGACGGGGCTCTATTTGTCCGTTCAAAAAACACTGGCCTAGTCGGTTGGGTTAAGCTCCACAACTTTATTTACAGCAACAAAACAAAAACGGAACCAGCACAATGTAAACAACAAAAATAAAAGACAAAAACAGGCCGTCCATCACTCATTCAGAGTAAACGTGTTCTGGCTGTTGCCTTCTCTGCAACAAACCCCCGAACACATCCCAGCTGTTGCCTTCACTGCAACATTCTTCGAGTGACACAGTCCGCCCCCACAAGGAACCAACACCGTCCCTTTTGAACCCATGGCCCCTCCCACAGGCTCACCGTCAACAGGTGACACAATCAACTCCAAACCACATTGTCAACATAAATGTAATTTCCTCCAACATGAGGAAACTATCTGCACCAAACATACACAGGTTAACTACCTCTTAACCGTCATTCCCCATAATTAACAAAAGTAAAAATAAATAAGAAATTGCATGGTTCATTTTTAGGAATTTAAAACACGGAAGTGATGCAGCTCCGTCTTTTCTCCGAAATGTTTGGTGAGTTGTGTGTGCGTGTGTGTGTGTGTCGGCTGTCAGTGGCGGAGTGAGTCACTCATGTGATCCGCTCCGTCACATTATCCTCTCCCTCCCCAAGGTTGGCGATGTGCGGCAACCTGGAAAGGCAATCAGCCACCTCCACGCTTTGGCAATGCGTCCAAACCGCAACAAACACTTCACAATGTGCTCACCGCACTGGCACTGTGGAATCTCCGCACAGTGCCTCCACCCAGGTGCCGACCGATCAGGCCGGCCATCGGAGTCCGACCGAAGAAACAGATCACCAACCGGCACAGAAGTTCGTAGGTCCCGGAGCTCCGTCAACAGGAACCCCTCTCGCCCTGGTCCACTGGCCGACCCTGAGGCCGCAGGAGCCGCTAGGCCCACCCAGGACCCGTCCTCATCCTCGTCCTCCGTCTCCCATGCCCGCTCCGACCCGGCAGCCGCGCTCTCCTCCTGCTGCTGATCGTAGTCCCGTTCGCCGCTCCGCAACGCCGCCCAGCTTCCTCCGACTAGCCATCCCACTTCTGACACCATATGTGACGGGGCTCTATTTGTCCGTTCAAAAAACACTGGCCTAGTCGGTTGGGTTAAGCTCCACAACTTTATTTACAGCAACAAAACAAAAACGGAACCAGCACAATGTAAACAACAAAAATAAAAGACAAAAACAGGCCGTCCATCACTCATTCAGAGTAAACGTGTTCTGGCTGTTGCCTTCTCTGCAACAAACCCCCGAACACATCCCAGCTGTTGCCTTCACTGCAACATTCTTCGAGTGACACAGTCCGCCCCCACAAGGAACCAACACCGTCCCTTTTGAACCCATGGCCCCTCCCACAGGCTCACCGTCAACAGGTGACACAATCAACTCCAAACCACATTGTCAACATAAATGTAATTTCCTCCAACATGAGGAAACTATCTGCACCAAACATACACAGGTTAACTACCTCTTAACCGTCATTCCCCATAATTAACAAAAGTAAAAATAAATAAGAAATTGCATGGTTCATTTTTAGGAATTTAAAACACGGAAGTGATGCAGCTCCGTCTTTTCTCCGAAATGTTTGGTGTGTTGTGTGTGCGTGTGTGTGTGTCGGCTGTCAGTGGCGGAGTGAGTCACTCATGTGATCCGCTCCGTCACAAAATGTGAGGGCTTATTGAGTAATATATAGGATTCAGGCTGTATTTGAATTGCAAAGTCAGCCCTAACCCATTCTCTTACAATGTTAGTTTATATCAAGAACGTTGGACCCTTAGAGATGAATTATTGCAGAGAAATTATAATATTTGTCTTCCTCCACCTGCATGAGGTGAGGATGGAGACTCGGAGCCTTTCGTTCTCACTACACAAAGAATAAGAAATCTCTCCTCACATCAAACTCTGCCTGTGTTCATAATGGATGCTCTGTAGCTCCAGACTTACAGAGGAAGATACCATACACTCATTGTTTGGTGAAAACACAGGGAAGTGCTCTTAATGCCTTTAAGTGGTACATTACAGGCTTAAGGACAAAGAGGAGAAACAGAGTCAATTAGACTTTACATTGAAGGAGAGAGTGAGACGTTGCGTAGCTTCAGGCTCACGTTCTGGGGTTTAGATGAAATGTCAGGGTACTATGAGGTTTGATGAGGTGAGGGTGTGTGCACGCTGGTGTGTGAACATCAGAGGGAAAGGTAATTTATGCAGAAAGTACAAATATATGATCTCACTATGACTTCCTGCAGCACCGTGAGAAATGCATGTATTTCTATAGAGAGAGGTTTAAAGAAACTAAGAACATGTCTGTTCTTAGAAAAGTTTTTCCTTGTACGATGTGAGGGTCTAAGGACAGAGGGTCTAAGGATAGAGGGTCTAAGGACAGAGGGTCTAAGGATAGAGGGTCTAAGGACAGAGGGTCTAAGGATAGAGGGTCTAAGGACAGAGGGTCTACGGATAGAGGGTGTAAGGACAGAGGGTCTAAGGACAGAGGGTCTAAGGATAGAGGGTCTAAGGACAGAGGGTCTAAGGATAGAGGGTCTAAGGACAGAGGGTCTAAGGATAGAGGGTCTAAGGACAGAGGGTCTAAGGATAGAGGGTCTAAGGACAGAGGGTCTAAGGATAGAGGGTCTAAGGATAGAGGGTCTAAGGACAGAGGGTCTAAGGATAGAGGGTCTAAAGACAGAGGGTCTAAGGACAGAGGGTCTAAGGACAGAGGGTCTAAGGACAGAGGGTCTAAGGATAGAGGGTCTAAGGACAGAGGGTCTAAGGATAGAGGGTCTAAGGATAGAGGGTCTAAGGACAGAGGGTCTAAGGATAGAGGGTCTAAGGACAGAGGGTCTAAGGACAGAGGGCCTAAGGACAGAGGGTGTCGTTTTTCTCACACTGATATTCTGAACAATCTGTGCTGTTGTATTTGCTGTAAAGCGTCTCTACTGTAGGCTGTTTTTATTTTATGTTCAGCACTTTGGCTCCACCAAACATCGTTTATAAATGTGCTATATAAATAAAACTTGATTTGATTTGATGTACTCCATGTTATGATACTGTGTACTTTTACTCCACTACATTTACTTACTTAGTTATTTAATACCTTTAGTTACTTCACAGATGTGGATGAATGATGTGAAATCTAATCAAGTGTTGAATCAGACTTTAGTTCCACCTGGAGTAAATCCACCAGCTACCCTGCAGTATACAAAGTACTTCAGACTAGCTGCACCTTCACCAGCTTTGAGAACACTTTCATGATCAATCATTATAAAACATATCATATATATTATTCTGAAATGGACCAATCTGCACAACGACTACTTTCACTGTCTTTCACTATATTTAGATGAGAATACTTTTCTACTTTCACTTGAGGAACATTTTGAATGCAGGACTTTTACTGAAACAGAGTATTCCTACACTCTGGTACTTCTACTTTTACTCAAGTACAAGATCTGAGTACTTCTACTTTTACTCAAGTACAAGATCTGAGTACTTCTACTTTTACTCAAGTACAAGATCTGAGTACTTCTACTGTTACTCAAGTACAAGACCTGAGTCCTTCTACTTTTACTCAAGTACAAGATCTGAATACTTCTACTTTTACTCAAGTACAAGATCTGAGTACTTCTACTTTTACTCAAGAACAAGATCTGAGTACTTCTACTTTTACTCAAGAACAAGATCTGAGTACTTCTACTTTTACTCAAGTACAAGATCTGAGTACTTCTACTTTTACTCAAGTACAAGATCTGAGTACTTCTTCCACCTCTGCCTATATATGTGCTGCTATGTGTGTGTGTGTGTGTGTGTGTGTGTGTGTGTGTGTGTGTCCCAGCTTTGGTCAGGTCATGATGTATAGAGTTATTGTTCTCTGAAGTAAACCCAAGCGATAGGAATAATTTAAGAGAGATTGCTTTCGAAACACCACCTCTGTGAGAGCAGGTTCACTCCGATAAAGAGTGAGAACACACACACACACACACACACACACACACACACACACACACACACACACACAACACACACACACACACACACACACACACACACGCGCACACACACACACACACACACACACACACACACACACACACACACACACACACACACACACACACACACACACACACACACACACACACACACACACACACACACACACACACACACACACACACACACACCTCCTCTGCTCTCTGACTCGTTGCCCTTTTGTTATTTTTGGGCCGATCGCCGACCCTCGTGCAGAAAACAAAAACAAGCCAATAATGAGCCAGCGAGTAAACATGCACGCAGCTTCCCACTGAAGTCCATTAGCTTGTCATTTGTGTGCAGTCATTCAGCTTCTGCACATGGCCCCTGGCAGTGTGAGCAGCTTGCTGCACATGAATAACAATATCAGATTATTCAGACAGAAGCCAAGCGACTCAGCTGTCTCTACTGTATCCCATCATGCCTTCCTTTCTCCTGCATATCCGCTCAGCCACCTGGCTTGTCCCTCCTCTTCCTCTGTTTCTGTTGTCTTTATCATTTATTCATCTGGCAGGTGATGCTTCATTTCCATACTTCCTGTTTTGTGTGTGTGTGTGTGTGTGTGTGTGTGTGTGTGTGTGTTCTTTCCTCTTATGGATGCTAACATTGCCGGCGGCCATGTGGGCTCGCAGATGTGTGGGCGGGATCTCAGAGGAGGAGGAGGATGTCCACATCCAGGACAGAGCAACGTGAAGTCAGTCCTTCTGTCGAGACGTACAAATAAAGCCGGGGACAAAACGCCCGCGGGGACGTCTGTTTCCTCCTATAACATATATTTAGCTTCTTCATCTTACTCCTTCTTATACGTCTACATTAAACAATGAATGGCTGACCAACACACACAAGAAAAAGAAACAATGCAAGCTGATGACTATGACTATGCTTGCACGTCATGGTACCATAGCACCTCCAAGGCGCTAAAAATAAAACTTCAAACATCGCAAAATAAACTGGTTAGACTACTGCTTGACCTTTCATCTAGAACCCACCTCACCTCTGCCCACTTTGACAACCTAGGATGGCTTAGAGTAGACGACAGAGTACAGCTACTTGCAATGGGACTGGTCTACAAGATCCACTACACCTCTATGGTACCCATGTACATGTCAAAATGCTTCCCAAAGGTCAAGGAATACCATGATCATAACACCAGAGGGAGCTCCACAAATCATGTGAAACCCAGATTTGGCACAAAAAAGGGGGAATACACGTTTCGCAATTATGCCACATCAAGATGGAACGCTCTTCCCACAACTGTAAAGGAAAGTAAAACTATACTTACCTTCAAAACCTCTCTTAAAGAGCACCTTCGGGGGAGAGCATTGCAAAACTGGCACCGGTAATGGTACAAATCTCAACCTGTCGTTCAATGGACAGCTTCCCCCCCCCATCTATGTATATACTCGCATTTTAGACTCTGTTACTAACTGTATATCTGTAGACTTGGTATGTCTTAAATGTCCGGTTAGGATGTATTAGAACGAAATCTAAAATGTAAATTGTAAATAAGCCATCTGTATGTAAAAAACCACCTGTATGTAAAAAACCACCTGTATGTAAATTGTAAATAAGCCATCTGTATGTCAAATATGTCTTATATGTCTTAAATGACATGATGAATTGGAAATGGGGGACCCTGATGTAAACAAGACGAAAGTCTTTCTCTGGTCTGCATCCCCTTAACAATTGTATGTTTTGAGCTGTACTGTACTGTACCCAATATACAAGCTGTTAATACACTTTTCAATCAATCAATCAATAATCATCTTGTTTACGCCACTGATTCCAGAGTATGAGAGTTTTGGGTGGTGAAAACGTATCTTATTGAAAGCTGGAAATGTTGGTGGCAGAAAGTGCAAAAACACATGGGTAAAAATGAGATGAAAAGACATAGTATGAGTAAACGTGCATAATTTCCTGTAAATCCCTTTATTTCCTTATGTCGACATTAACCCACGAATGGCTGACACACAAGAAAAATAAACAATCCCATGTGCAATAATACATAAAGTGCCTCTTCCGATCATAAATACTGCAACAACAAAAAAAATTCTTTCATGCAAATCTTAACAATTACAACTTTCAAAAGTACGTTTACCCGTGCATGCTGAATGCAAACAAAAGAGAAAGCTAGTGGGGGGTACAGAGATGGAAACTCTCTCTCCTGACGAGGTCCAATAAAAGCAGGATTCATTTAAACACACTGACGCGGCAGAGAGTCACGCTGCCTCAGAGAGTCACGCTGCCTCAGAGAGTCACGCTGCCTCAGAGAGTCACGCTGCCTCAGAGGTAAAGCGCTCTTTGATAAGGAAATAAGCCTCAGCGGACTCCAAAGACTCAGCCCCTTTCAGATCTGGGCAAAGTGCACCTGAACAATGAAGTGTGGGGTGCAAAACCAACTTCAAAAGTCCTTCTCTTCTCCTCTCTCTCTCCTTTCCCTTCAACTTCCACTTCAACCCCCCGTCTCTGTTAAACACCGTAAAGTGAGGAAAACGTCTTTCTTAGCACAAATGCAAGGACAGATAATCCCCCTGCTCCTTCAATGCACACACACACACACACACACACACACACACACACACACACACACACACACACACACACACACACACACACACACACACACACACACACACACACACACACACACACACACACACACACACACACACACACACACACACACACACACACACACACACACACACACACACACACACACACACACACACCCCTCCTTTATCGTTTCTCCCTCACAGCTTTCCCACGAGCCTCCTCTCGCACGGTGTCTTTCATTTCACCTCCTCTGCAGCGGGAGACCTGCGAGCTGAACACAAAGCTTTAATTGTGCTGATGGACTGCAGAGAAAACACTCCTATAGAGAGGTCACCGTGGTATTAGCTAAATGAGGAGATGCAGGTGTGAGAAGTATCCGACAGAAGCTGAGTCAGGATGCCTCATTCAAGATCTCCATCACGCTATTTTCTAGGCATCTATTATGGGTCTCAGAGATATACAAGTATATAAAAAACATGTCTATGATGTGTTTTGCTCAAAATACCAAACAGATCATTCATTTTAGAAATCCCTCATATCGCTCTATTTCAGCCCTGTTAGAGAAACGCTGATTCTGGGTCCTTAGCTTGAAAATAAGGGGGGGGGGGGGAGCTAATGCCTGCTCAGAATTCTACCAGAGATAAAGTTAAATTCTGCCGTGATTAAACGCCATCATGTTCAAAACCACATCAAGCATACTGATGAAACAGTATGGAGCTCAAACTCTTCTTCTCTTGCCGGTTTACCACAAGCGGAGTTCCTTGTTTTATTTCCTGCTTCTTCACTCACATGCTCTCCGGTACAGGTTAGCTCTGAGTGTTAGCGATGCTAATGTAAACGAAGACCATATTACGTCCAAAACACGTCGTGCAACTTTCTGATTGGCCCGTGGGTGTAAAGCCCGCCCACATTTTAGTAATGTCGTCATGACGCAGCAAATCTGGATCAGCTCCGTTGTTCCCCCCCCCGTTTTTAGAGATGTGGGTACGGAGGAAAAGAGAGAGGGTTTTATTTCCTGACACTTTGAGACTCTCCTGACACACCGGGGACACACCGGGACACACCGGGGACACACCGGGGACACAACGGGACACACCGGGGACACACCGGGGACACACCGGGACACACTGGGGACACACCGGGGATACAACGGGACACACCGGGGATACAACGGGACACACCGGGGACACACCGGGGATACAACGGGACACCACCGGGGATACAACGGGACACACCGGGGACACACCGGGGATACAACGGGACACACCGGGGACACACCGGGGACACAACGGGACACACCGGGGACACACCGGGGATACAACGGGACACACCGGGGACACACCGGGGATACAACGGGACACACCGGGGATACAACGGGACACACCGGGGACACACCGGGGACACACCGGGGATACAACGGGACACACCGGGGATACAACGGGACACACCGGGGACACATGTTGATGTAGAAAAGACAGAAAGTTAATTTTGCATGATAGGAGACCTCTAATTGTGCTGATGGACTGCAGAGGAAACTCTCCTCACCGTGTTATTAAATGAGGAGATGCAGGTGTGAGAAGTTTCCTTTAGACGACAGGGGCTGAGTCAGGATGGGACTCATTAATATGGGTCTGATAGCGGAGTATACCTCCGTACCTCCATGCTGCTTCGCTCTGTGTCTCCAGGCTCTGTTTGATAATTTCCCAGCTAATGAGAGTAAAGAGGGAGGCAGGCCAGATCACATCAGTGCACATAATAAGGGTTAAGTGAAATTAAAGAGCAGAATGTCCTTCTGTAGTCTTCTGATGCGCTAATTATCCTACTACTGCAAACAAAACCCATCATAATCTCAACCAGTGGTGGGATGTAGTGGAGTACAAATACTTCGTTACTGCACATGTTTCTGGTATCAGTACTTTACTCCACAACTTATTTTTCTGACTTTTTACTTTCTACTTCTTACATGTTGAACCCAAATACCTGTACTTTCTACTTCTTACATGTTGAACACAAATACCTGTACTTTCTACTTCTTACATGTTGAACTCAAATACCTGTACTTTCTACTTCTTACATGTTGAACTCAAATACCTGTACTTTCTACTTCTTACATGTTGAACACAAATACCTGTACTTTCTACTTCTTACATGTTGAACACAAATACCTGTACTTTCTACTTCTTACATGTTGAACTCAAATACCTGTACTTTCTACTTCTTACATGTTGAACTCAAATACCTGTACTTTCTACTTCTTACATGTTGAACTCAAATACCTGTACTTTCTACTTCTTACATGTTGAACACAAATACCTGTACTTTCTACTTCTTACATGTTGAACACAAATACCTGTACTTTCTACTTCTTACATGTTGAACCCAAATACCTGTACTTTCTACTTCTTACATGTTGAACACAAATACCTGTACTTTCTACTTCTTACATGTTGAACTCAAATACCTGTACTTTCTACTTCTTACATGTTGAACTCAAATACCTGTACTTTCTACTTCTTACATGTTGAACTCAAATACCTGTACTTTCTACTTCTTACATGTTGAACACAAATACCTGTACTTTCTACTTCTTACATGTTGAACACAAATACCTGTACTTTCTACTTCTTACATGTTGAACTCAAATACCTGTACTTTCTACTTCTTACATGTTGAACTCAAATACCTGTACTTTCTACTTCTTACATGTTGAACTCAAATACCTGTACTTTCTACTTCTTACATGTTGAACACAAATACCTGTACTTTCTACTTCTTACACTTTGAATACAAATACCTGTACTTTCTACTTCTTACACTTTGAATACAAATACCTGTACTTTCTACTTCTTACATGTTGAACACAAATACCTGTACTTTCTACTTCTCACATGTTGAACACAAATACCTGTACTTTCTACTTCTTACATGTTGAACTCAAATACCTGTACTTTCTACTTCTTACATGTTGAACCCAAATACCTGTACTTTCTACTTCTTACATGTTGAACTCAAATACCTGTACTTTCTACTTCTTACATGTTGAACCCAAATACCTGTACTTTCTACTTCTCACATGTTGAACACAAATACCTGTACTTTCTACTTCTCACATGTTGAACACAAATACCTGTACTTTCTACTTCTTACATGTTGAACACAAATACCTGTACTTTCTACTTCTTACATGTTGAACTCAAATACCTGTACTTTCTACTTCTCACATGTTGAACTCAAATACCTGTACTTTCTACTTCTCACATGTTGAACACAAATACCTGTACTTTCTACTTCTCACATGTTGAACTCAAATACCTGTACTTTCTACTTCTTACATGTTGAACACAAATACCTGTACTTTCTACTTCTCACATGTTGAACTCAAATACCTGTACTTTCTACTTCTCACATGTTGAACTCAAATACCTGTACTTTCTACTTCTCACATGTTGAACTCAAATACCTGTACTTTCTACTTCTTACATGTTGAACACAAATACCTGTACTTTCTACTTCTCACATGTTGAACTCAAATACCTGTACTTTCTACTTCTCACATGTTGAACACAAATACCTGTACTTTCTACTTCTTACATGTTGAACTCAAATACCTGTACTTTCTACTTCTTACATGTTGAACTCAAATACCTGTACTTTCTACTTCTCACATGTTGAACACAAATACCTGTACTTTCTACTTCTTACATGTTGAACTCAAATACCTGTACTTTCTACTTCTTACACGTTGAACTCAAATACCTGTACTTTCTACTTCTTACACTTTGAATACAAATACCTGTACTTTCTACTTCTTACACGTTGAACTCAAATACCTGTACTTTCTACTTCTTACATGTTGAACCCAAATACCTGTACTTTCTACTTCTTACATGTTGAATACAAATACCTGTACTTTCTACTTCTTACACTTTGAATACAAATACCTGTACTTTCTACTTCTTACACGTTGAATACAAATACCTGTACTTTCTACTTCTTACATGTTGAACTCAAATACCTGTACTTTCTACTTCTTACATGTTGAACACAAATACCTGTACTTTCTACTTCTTACATGTTGAATACAAATACCTGTACTTTCTACTTCTTACACTTTGAATACAAATACCTGTACTTTCTACTTCTTACACGTTGAATACAAATACCTGTACTTTCTACTTCTTACATGTTGAACTCAAATACCTGTACTTTCTACTTCTTACATGTTGAACTCAAATACCTGTACTTTCTACTTCTTACATGTTGAACTCAAATACCTGTACTTTCTACTTCTTACATGTTGAACTCAAATACCTGTACTTTCTACTTCTTACATGTTGAACTCAAATACTTGTACTTTCTACTTCTCTCATTTCCCAAACAGCTGGTTCCTTTAGTCTGAATGTGTGTTTGATGCGTGATCATTATTCTTTAGAGTCATTGCGTGCCTATTGATTTGAACACGATCCGTGTATCCATCATTTCCTGGTCTTCTCTAAAGAAGAGGGAGCAATGGAAACGTTGTCATGTTGCCGTTGTTCAGCATGGAAACATTCATTAGCTAACAATGACATTATTGTTCTATTAATATAAAGGGAGGTCAGGTACTCTTTAAAACAGCTGCTAGTTATGGGTACTTTTGACTGAAGTACATTTCAAAGCCTCTTTACTTTGACTTGAGTAAAGAAGTTTAGTCAGTACTTCTACTTTTACCAGAGTATATTTAAACACGAGTATCTGTACTTCTACTTGAGTAAAGGATGTGTGTACTTTTGCCATCTCTGATCTCAACACAGAAGTCTAACACGAGGATCTAAGGAAAGGTTTGAGAGTATTTCACGGCAGGGGGGATACAATGAGACGTACAGGACGGCCTCTTGCCATGAAGGAAGTGGGACATTTTGTGCAGAGCTTCTCCTATAAAAGAGACGTTCGGTCAGTGGCTGTCACTCATGGATCAGGACGGAAATCAGTCGCTTTACAAAGTCTCTGGAAACAAGCATCAATAATAGAGGGGGGGAGAGAGGAGAAGCGGCCTCTGATGCATTAACCATGAAGGACTCCCTTTGTCTAACTATTCTAACTGTAGTTCATTCAAAACAACTGAAATCGGTCCAGATATTGGATTTTTGCAGATGTACGCTTTAGATCTTCCATCTTATTTGACTTGAAGCCAATATGCAAACTTAATTTGAATATCAGAGAACAGTATGTCTCTCCTGACATGGATTAGATATTATTATGCTGCTGTTAGTGTGGTGTTATTCAGAATAAGTAGTGTATAATCTTTTTAAAATGTACACACTGCTTTCATTTAGGTTGCATTCAAGAGAGATGAACGATTTGAATTTCTACTTCATTAGACACGTGTAGGAGAAAGTTGTAAATAAAGCTTAAAATCAGAGTATATATTGTCTCCTGAGAGTTTTCTGAGTGGCATATTTCCAAACTTAAAGACAGGAATGTGTCAGAAGAACAGAGAGCAGGTGCTTTGGTTTCTCAGAAGACACAAGGATTGTTTTTGGGGGAAAGAGAATAAGAAGAGGCGAGTACTGGGCCGAGAGCCAATAGGAACACAGCTGCAAAACCCTGCCATCCTGTGTGTCCAACACGCTCGATCTGCCAAGAGCTGCTCTTAATTAACTTCTCCGTACAGCGCCGTAATTACTCCTAACCTCTAATCAGGCGCTCCATATTTTGATGCTTTTCTTCACCGCTGAGCCTCAGGTTGTCTGTTTTTTCAGAAGAAGCAGCGCCACCTCTTTGTATAACTTTGGCACCAACTTGATACACAATCTGGAGACTGCAGACGTGTCTTTACGAGGAGTTATTGTCTGAAAGCATGTTGCACTCTGCTCTGTTGGATGCATCCTCCATTTTCTTCTCTCTCTATAATCAGGCAGCTGTACGACAAAAGGAGGACACATAATTGTACGCTTTCCTTTTTCCATTCAGCTCAAAGTGTGAAAGTATCCGCTGTTGTCTTGGTTACATCTTCCCTCTTTTCTTTCCTGCCTCTATAAATAACGGAGACTGAACTCAGAGGAAGTCCCCGTTGGTATGAGTCAACATTTGGCAGTGTGAACAATCGCACCAAGAAATGTCATGGTCAGGTAAATGGGCCGTCCTGCATTGATCCAGATGAAGCAGGATATATTTAAACCACTGCTCTGTCACTGTGTCAATAATGAGGCTTCATTAGACATGTAGCATGACCTTCTCTTGACCCTGTGTAACCCGACACGCTGCAGGTAGGATTCAGGACTGAGTTTGAGCTGTGTTTTGAATTGAGTTGGTGGTGTTGAGCGCTGTGGAGAAACTGCACCTGTTTTCTGAGACACAGGCGAACATGCAGAACGATTCAACAGCTGCTCGTAAAGAAGGAGGAATGAACAGCTACAGGTTTAACTCAATATTACAATGAGACGTTTTGCATTTCTATCTGCCATCATTGAAATATCATCTTTGTTAACAGCAGATGTGTCACATACCTAGGAGGTGATATTTCTTTATGTGCACAACGTCTTAGACCATTTCATTAATCAGAGCTGCAAGAATGAGACCCTCTAATATGGAGATATTGTCATATTAACATCATATTAAAGCGATTATGTCTGGGTTTTTGACTTTTAGCAGCAGACGTTTGGACAATTTTTTCCATTTTCAGACATTTTATAGACCAAACCACTACTCTAGAAAATAAAGCTCAGATAAATCGCTTTAAAAATAATCTCTAACCTCATTTTTGTGCAATCGAATGATGTGTTAATATAATGCAGTACGTTTTGGACCATTCAATTAATCAGAGCTGCTCTAATATGGAGATATGGACTTTTTTACATAATAACATTAAAGTGATTATGTTTGGGGTTTTGACGTTTAGCAGAAGACATGTGGACTTAGAGAAACTAGAATGGACTATTTGTGCTCACCAAAAATAATCTTTAACCTCATTTTTGTGCAATCAAATGAAAATGTATGTGTTAATATAATGCAGTACACAGACAGCATTCATTTCATCAGTGACTGCAGGTGTGCCCTCTATGTCACGTGTAACACATGTAAAGCAGCAGTGACCACAGTGTGTTGCAGCATCACACACACACACACACACACACACACACACACACACACACACACACACACACACACACACACACACACACACACACACACACACACACACACACACACACACACACACACACACACACACACACACACACACACACACACACACACACACACACACACACACACACACACACACACACACACACACACACACACACATACACACACACACACACACACACACACACACACACACACACACACACACACACACACACACACACACACCAGGTTTCATAGAGCCAAAACATTTCAAGTGCTACTCAACTGGCTTTAGATAAGCCAGTCCTTTGTTAGTATATAAGTGCTTTGTTAATAAATCTATCGCTCGAAGTGGAGTCAAAAGAGATGAGTTTTCAGTTTGCACACACACACACACACACACACACACACACACACACACACACACACACACACACACACACACACACACACACACACACACACACACACACACACACACACACACACACACACACACACACACACACACACACACACACACACACACACACACACACACACACACACACACACACATTTCCCAGCAGTGTATTTTGGAATAAAGTAAACATGACTTTCCCTGAGTTTCTTGGAAGCAGCAGTGTGGGAGTGTGTTTAAACCCCGCTATCTGAGGCGAGAACTCCCTCTGCCTGCTTTGAAGCCGCTGCAGCTTTAACCCCAGACAACAAGAAGCACGAAGTCTCCATCCATCACTATCAAAGCCCGGTCTTTCCCTCTGCATCGACTCCTCGCATCTCCAGGAGTCCGCAGTGTTTTCCCTTTGCTCTGCTCCAGCCTATGAACACATCTCTTCTCCTGCATGGCTACACAAAGCAGGGATTAACCATCACGATAAAGTGATATCCAGACTCTCCTGGAGCTGCAAAAACAGCCCTTCCAAAAGCTAGTTAAAATATAATGAAAACAAGATGTTTTCGCTTCTTATGAGCAAAAAATCTGCCATAAGAACAAGTGAATATTAGCTTGGTAAGATATCTTGAAATAAGATGCGATATTGAGATACATGAGATCTTGAAACTAGCTGGGAGAACTCATTTTGAACTTAATTTGACCAGAATTAGGAAATCTTATGTTATAGAAATGATCAAAAACAGTATTTTTCCCTCAAAATAAACTTTTAGATTTTTTCATTTCAGGACCATTTACCCTTATTTTAAGTTATATGATATGAGACTCTTACTTGAAATAAGATGTGCAAGTATTATGTAAAAGAAAATGTGGCTGGAAATACTCCTATTAAGCATTCACTATTATTAAGTCAAGAATTTAACTCTACAATGGCGATACTGCATTTGACTTGGAAACTGAACTTTGAAATAGCCTCTCGCTATTAGCACTCACTTTGCCTAAATTGTGATTTCAGATTAGGT
Source organism: Gymnodraco acuticeps (assembly GCF_902827175.1). Taxonomy (NCBI): domain Eukaryota; kingdom Metazoa; phylum Chordata; class Actinopteri; order Perciformes; family Bathydraconidae; genus Gymnodraco; species Gymnodraco acuticeps. Next base: position 66,349 of record NW_022990099.1, on the reverse strand, counting down.
GGTGAGACGACTGTGTTTGTCCCGCAGAGTTCACTCAGAGGTTGAGGGTACAAACCGGATCTTAAAAAAGTACGAATTCACTGTCAATTCCATGAGATATGAACTAGCTGTGAATGTAATTCAGTGTTTGGGATGATGGAGGTTACATTCAGTGTTTCCACAGGGAGAAGGTAAGAAGCAGGGCACTTTATCTGCTGATGGAGGAGCAGAGTGGGCGGGCGAGTGGGAGGAAGCACACAGAGGCCAGGAAAAAGGGATTGGCATCAAGGGAAGAAGAGGAGGAGAAAGGCAGAATGATGGAAAGAGATGAAGGAAGTAAAGAAATGCTGTGTTTTAAAAGGTCCCCTATTATACTGTTTGTCATCAATACAGATCATTGCAGCATTACCCATAATCCTCTCTGTTTCAGCCCTGTTTCCAAAGTGCTGATTCTCTGTCTGTTACTTTAGATGAAAATAAGGAGCCCCTCCCCACGCCCCTCTGAGAGACATTTGGTTACAAAGAACTCAATGGTGCTCTAGGAGGAGATCCAGGTGATAAGGGGGGGGGGGGGGGGGGGGTTACCTTGGTTGCTGATTGGCTAATGGTTACACAAGACAAAACATCGTTATGACATCATAAAGTGGCCAAAATCTGATCAGCTCATTTTCAGACATGTTGATGTAGAAGAGACATGAAGAAGAGGGGACACATGTTGATGTAGAAGAGACATGAAGAAGAGGGGACACATGTTGATGTAGAAGAGACATGGAGAAGAGGGGACACATGTTGATGTAGAAGAGACATGAAGAAGAGGGGACACATGTTGATGTAGAAGAGACATGGAGAAGAGGGGACACATGTTGATGTAGAAGAGACATGAAGAAGAGGGGACACATGTTGATGTAGAAGAGACATGAAGAAGAGGGGACACATGTTGATGTAGAAGAGACATGAAGAAGAGGGGACACATGTTGATGTAGAAGAGACATGAAGAAGAGGGGACACATGTTGATGTAGAAGAGACATGGAGAAGAGGGGACACATGTTGATGTAGAAGAGACATGAAGAAGAGGGACACATGTTGATGTAGAAGAGACATGAAGAAGAGGGGACACATGTTGATGTAGAAGAGACATGAAGAAGTGGGGTTTGCATGATAGGAGATCTTTAAAGTGTAGAATATGTGTATTTTTCTTTATATCCTCTGATGTGTCCCAGTCCCAAACTGAACACTTTGACTCGGCTCGTTTGTAACGTCCCGTATCACATTAAGCCCAGTCAGCTAAATGCAAATATACACACACACACACACACACACACACACACACACACACACACACACACACACACACACACACACACACACACACACACACACACACACACACACACACACACACACACACACACACACACACACACACACACACACACACACACACACACACACACACACACACACACACACACACACACACACACACATGCCGACGTAATGAAGGGATGCCACGGTGAGGAAAAGGTAATGTAATCGGTGTGTACCCAAACACTCTGCAGCACCATCAGCACGATGCATTGTGTTTGTTTAGAGATGCAGAGGTACAAACATTTAACAGCATGGCCTTCAATCACAAGAGAGTGGGTTTACATCTTGGAAAATGGCCATTTTATCCAAGGATGGAGATACTAGCAACATGTTTAAGCTTCTTCTTTAAGAAGAAGAAAGAAGAAGAAAGGAGGATTGTCCTATTTTTAAAACTCCTAGTCATTGAAACAACATTCGCCTCATTTGTTTCCTTGACTATGAAAAGCTGAATTAAATACAAATGATTGTACTCGATGAATATTCACCTAAATCTTCTATTTTATTATGACAGTCAGACAAAGCACCTTTCAACTCTTTTATCACCTGCAAATGTCACTGAAAACTGTATTAATAGAATCTAATCCATTCACATCAATAACATTTCATTATGAGATACACCCTACTCTTTGAATTTCAAAATAAGAGACTCAGCATGACCCAAAGAGCACGATCGACATGTTTGTGATTCTCTCAAAATATCATGTATTAAATTAAAGTGAACGCCCTTTGTTTCCTCCACTATAAAAACCTTATATTCAACCAAATCATCACGTCGTCAGGGTGGCAGTTCCACCCAAAAACACATCAGGAATCATTAGAGAATCTGTGTTGATCTGATCTTATCCATTCCCATCGGCTAACAGTACAGACTAAACTTTTAATTTCAAAATAAGAGCCTCCATGGGGGCAAGGACATGAGTTGTAGTAGTAGTTGAATAGAGTTCACATTCACCGGCAAGCTTCAACGCGACGCTGCCGTGTGGACGGTGTGGACGTACCGTAAGAGTTCACATTCAGCAGGAGATTACTGAACATAGGGCTGCTCAATTAATCATATTTTAATCGCAATTACGATTATGGCTTGCAACGATTATGAAAACAACGTAATTTTTGTTTAAATTGGTTTTTCAGTTGAGTTATACTTAAAGTTCAGGGTAATCAACTGTTAAAAACATACTGTTGAAATTGTTTTTCTCGAATAAATGGATGTTTTCAAAGTAAATGGATTATCGTTTTTAATAATCGTGATATCAATTATTGACCCAAATAATGGAGATTATGATTTTTGCCATAATCGAGCAGCCCTAGCTGAACATACTAACAGCTGTGTGTTACTGTACTGATGCAAAGAGGACACATTAAACATTTACCTCGACTAAAAGTGAAGAGGAGGGGGAGCCAACATCGCCAAATACAACATCATTTGATTTGACAGCAGTATTGATGGAAGTCCGGATCGAAACATACATCAAATAAATAGAGTTAGGAAATTATTTAGGGACTATTGATTGTAGCTCAGTGTGTGGCCTTGAAGCATTCTGTGGAATATTGTGGAGAGAGAACCAAAGCCAGTGTGCTTTCTGTACCTCATAATAAGCTTTTATCTTAACGTCTGCAGACTGAAACCTCCCCTCTCTCTTCCTCAGTCTTCTCTGTCTGCGAGCACTTTGTTCCAATTCAAGTATATATCCTGGTTATCAATATTTCATATCAAAGTGCATCTCCCTTACTAACTCCTCCTTAATAGCAGCGCTTCACTCGGGCCACCAGATAGGAAGAAAGGAAGGAAATATCCACGACTGATGAGATTGGAAATTTCATTATCATACTATTGAAATTCATGGGGAAAAAAACTGTCTCAGCACAACGTTAGCTCAAGCGGAGCTCATGTTTAATCGAAAGGACAAAGAACTGAAGGGAAATGTGTTTGACATTTGCCATTGAGATGGTATCTAATGTAGTCTTGTAAATGGAGCGCGCTGCAGAGCACTTGAATTTATACTGCATGCTTTGGCCCATGCAATGTTCTACATGGCTGCATACAGTGTGCTGCAGTCACACACACACATACACACACACACACACACACACACACACACACACACACACACACACACACACACACACACACACACACACACACACACACACACATGTAATCTGTGTGCACTGCTTCCTGTACATAGGACTATAGGAAGGCCCTCACACACTGCATGTTTCTGCAGGACACACACATACGCCCACATTTATATATCACATGTAAATCAGGCACACACAACCCAAATATATCTGTTTGATCGGCGTCAACGAAGCACATCCACAGAGAGGATTTTAAACATGTCTGCACAATACAACAACCAGCGTTAGGTCAAACCTTGGAGCTCAGATCTCAACTCAAACACTGGCTCAAAGTAAGAGAAAGATGGCGGCAACATCGAGAAAAACACAAGCATTAGTCGATAAGTGTGACATAGCCTTTTACGTGATTGCAGACATGACATTGTGAAGACTTGGTATAAACATGTCCCCCTCTTTTTGTGTCTCTGGGTGTGAATCAGAGCTAATCAGCAGCACTTCCTCATAAGATAAGATAGTACTTTATTGATCCCAATTTGGGACATTTTTAAATATATATAGAGGCAGCAGCCATTCATTGCAGGTGTGCTGCTGACGGGAGATACCAAGTGTACCTGGGTCATGGGTACGTTTCATTAAAATGTCAATGTTTTAACAGATTGATTTCAGTATCTGACTTGCTTGTGTTGATTCATATGTTCGGTTGTGTTTTAATAATGTCAAAACTGACAATAATTGTATAAAATGTAAGGTAATTAATTTGTTTAACAGTTGGTTGGTCTAGGGGAGGGGCTTAGTCCTGCAGGTAGGACAGGTGAACTGGACCATATCAAGCTTGCATTTAAAGAAGTTGTTTTGTTTGTGTTCAAAACATTTAATTCAGTCTTAAAATGTGTTTTAAAAAAAAGTTTTACTTCCATTTGAACAACTTAGTAGGTGCAGTTTGGCCCATTTGATGCACATTTAGCGGGCAAATAATATTCCAAATGGGTAGAATCGACTATAACATTAAAGTCGAAAAGCACACAGTGCTAAAAGAAGCTTAAAAAGTGTCATAGATTTCAGAGGAACTGCAGTGTTTTAGGCTAAATCTGTTTGACACCATGTCATATCACAAAAAGTAATCTGAATATATTGATTACACTCTTTCGTTATGGTCCACCTCGTCATCTGGCACACGGAGAAACTAATCGCTGCAGATTAATCGATGTGTCCCTCAACAACCCTAACCCGCAGCTTTGGCCTCTGTTAGACGAGCTAAACACACAACCGTTTTAATGAGCTCGCCTCTGGCCCTGTTTAGCTCTAATCTGATAGCTATGCTAATTGATTCTGCATCGTCACAAACTCGTTAGACGGTGTTTGAGTCAGTGTCATCAACGGGGATTAGGACATCATCAAGTGGGGGTGTGTGTCCGTCGTCAGTCCCTCAAACAGGAGGCTGGATTTATTATTTATACCTCCACACCATCGCCATCGTTAATCCTCACGACACACTTGAGCTTTCAATTAGGAAAAGAGTAATTTGTGGACATTTCTCGTGTCCAGAGAGACAAATTACGGCGCCGAGATTAAAATCGGCGCCCCTCTTAAACACGGCGAAATGGTAAACACTTTCAAATTAATATTTATCAAAGTTTTAAACGATAAAATGTAAACAGCATTCCTTCCGCTGCCAAAGTGTTCGCTGCTTCTGCAGAAACATTCCTGTGAACCTGAGAGATGCTCACAGACTCAAGTGAGAGCAAAACAAGTGTTAACGTTAAACAAATCCACATGTCAGAGAAATATCAGATCAATATTCGTCTTGTGATGGATGCAGCTGCCAACAAGAGAAAGTGGTCCTTTAAGTGTCAGAGGGAAATGTTATTTTTATATCCGTCTTTTTCATTTATCTCTCAGTTTCTGGTTTAAATCCGTCTGTGGGTTTAAGACTACTTTACAATTCAATTAATATGCCTTCTGAGACACACAAGGAGCCAGAAGGTCATGTGGAACTGCGTCACTTTACAAAATAAAACACATTTGAGCTAAATGAATGTCAGCTGTGTCATGTGGAGAAAGGGAATAAACATATTGAAGTAATAACAGAGGAGATGAATCATGAATTCACGGTTGGATGATTCACCGCCTTATCCGATGTAATGCTTCACGTTATAATCCGCATTAGCCGGTGCCCATTCGCAGCTATACGTCTAAACGAGAACTAATCTCCTCCCGAACGCTCACCAGCGGAGATCTGATCCTTCGCGCTTATTCTCCGCGTGTTTGGACACTTCTGTGTGTTGCTGGTATTTGTAGCTCTCGTTTACATCTGCCTCTAAGTGTTAATCTCTATGATGTGTATGTGAGATGACATTAATGCAGTTTTAAGGCGGCCTTAGTGATCCAAACAGAGCGGGACTACTTTACTGTACAGCGGGTGAAGAAACCACTCAAAAAAGGCGAGAATAGCAACGTCACTGCTTCACCTTGTATCAACACTCATCCATCGACATTAGTATTGTTATTCACTTCCAGGCACCTTATTTATTACGGAAGAATGGGAGGAGGCTTGCTAAGGAGCGCGAGGCGGCCTTTAGATACTGTCACCATACTTAAGTGGGATTTATTGCAAAACAAGGATACTTAGTTGGGTTTGTGCCAGAAGCAGAGGCCAGCAGTGGCTGGAGAATTAATATCCAAGCACACGTTGCAAATGAAATGCCATAAATGTTCATTATTACAGGAACAAGTGGCGGGGAGCAAGGTTGAATGATAGGAGACACTGAGGGGAGATTAAGGGCAGAGGAGATGCGGTAAACATATTTCCTAAAGCACAGATGTGGGTCGTCAAAGAAGGTGAGTCAGTGAAGGTGAATCACATAAAGCGAAGAGCTGCTGTAAAAAGTGAAACGGCACACGTGAGAAACATAAAAGCTTTTCGCTGGAAGAAATGCTCCAAGTTAAACATTCATGAAGGTGTTTTTACCCCAAATAAGAACAAAATGCTGCCAAGAGAACAAGTGAAAATGTGCTTGGTAAGATTCCTTGAAGATGGGGTATTTAGATAAGTCAGATCTTGTAATTAGCTCGGAGAAAACTTATTGAGAACTATATTTGACCAGAATCAGGAAATGTTGTGTTAAAATATAACATAAGCCGCAAATGCTCAATAAATATGTAAAGAAACTCAAAATAAGATTATTTGACTCAACAAGATGATGCATTGTCTCCCAATATCTCACTGCAGTGTTACTTCTGACGTTATTATGTCTTATAGAAAGTGTAAAGACATATTCTGACTAGATGTTAGACACATATACTTAGGGAAGATTTTGAGTTTTTGTAGTGCACACACAAAGCCTTGTTCTGTGAAATACAGCGAGGCAGACGGGCCCTGAACGCAGCGGTCAATACCTGAGAGTCATCCTATCGATTGGCAAAGCTTCAGCCAAATGTCAACACCCGACAGACCCGAATCTTCCTGATCCTGGAATAGAGGAGGACACATCCCTCTGACAGCGGACACACACAGAGACATGTGTGTGTCCCTCTGACAGCGGACACACACAGAGACATGTGTGTGTCCCTCTGACAGCGGGACACACACAGAGACATGTGTGTGTCCCTCTGACAGCGGACACACACAGAGACATGTGTGTGTCCCTCTGACAGCGGACACACACAGAGACATGTGTGTGTCCCTCTGACAGCGGACACACACAGAGACATGTGTGTGTCCCTCTGACAGCGGGACACACACAGAGACATGTGTGTGTCCCTCTGACAGCGGACACACACAGAGACATGTGTGTGTCCCTCTGACAGCGGACACACACAGAGACATGTGTGTGTTCCTCTGACAGCGGACACACACAGAGACATGTGTGTGTCCCTCTGACAGCGGACACACAGAGACATGTGTGTGTCCCTCTGACAGCGGGACACACACAGAGACATGTGTGTGTCCCTCTGACAGCGGACACACACAGAGACATGTGTGTGTCCCGCTGTCAGAGGGACACACACAGAGACATGTGTGTGTCCCTCTGACAGCGGGACACACACAGAGACATGTGTGTGTCCCTCTGACAGCGGACACACACAGAGACATGTGTGTGTCCGCTGTCAGAGGGACACACACATGTCTCTGTGTGTGTCCCTCTGACAGCGGGACACACACAGAGACATGTGTGTGTCCCTCTGACAGCGGACACACACAGAGACATGTGTGTGTCCCTCTGACAGAGGGACACACACATGTCTCTGTGTGTGTCCCTCTGACAGCGGGACACACACAGAGACATGTGTGTGTCCCGCTGTCAGAGGGACACACACAGAGACATGTGTGTGTCCCTCTGACAGCGGACACACACAGAGACATGTGTGTGTCCCTCTGACAGCGGACACACACAGAGACATGTGTGTGTCCCTCTGACAGCGGGACACAATCCATTGAGTCATTTTAAGTTAAAGTGGACCTATCATGCTATATTGGAAACATATATTGTAGGGCCATACAAAACATGTCTGTGAAGTTTGGTGCTGTATTTTGACATGCAGGGCTTCCCAAGTGTCCGTACGAGTGTGTTTCCTGCACACACACACTTCAGGTGTCACTCCTTTGCTTCCTGACACCGACACGGGTCACCTGCTCTGGGATCGTCTTCGTCCCGGCGTGCCCTCGCTCCACCGGATCTTCTCCTGCTGTGATAATCTGATTACGATCAACTCGCCTCACCGCGCACAGATGGACGGCTGCAGCTCAGCACACATCACCCACTATTTTATGAATGGAGAGGATTAAAACTGAACGACCCGGGTGCAGAGAACATCATAAAGGTATTATTTTTTATCTGATATTTCACACACAGGGATCAAAGCTGTGACTTTTGGGTTACAGGAGGAGGAGGAGGAGGAGGAGGAGGAGGAGGAGGAGGAGGAGGAGGAGGAGGAGGAGGAGGAGGAGGAGTGTGCACCACATTCAGTGATTTAGTCAAAGGACTTTTGTAAAAACAATATGTTGGAATCCTGAGATATTTTTACCCTTAAAACACAGGAATTTTCCCTTTAAACTGTGGGTTTTCTCCGGAAGTTTTTCCTTGTACGATGTGAGGGTCTAAGGATAGAGGGTCTAAGGACAGAGGGTCTAAGGATAGAGGGTCTAAGGACAGAGGGTCTAAGGACAGAGGGTCTAAGGACAGAGGGTCTAAGGACAAAGGGTCTAAGGACAGAGGGTCTGAGGACAGGGTCTGAGGACAGAGGGTCTAAGGACAGAGGGTCTATGGACAAAGGGTCTAAGGACAGAGGGTCTGAGGACAGAGGGTCTAAGGACAGAGGGTCTAAGGACAGAGGGTCTAAGGATAGAGGGTCTAAGGACAGAGGGTCTAAGGATAGAGGGTCTAAGGACAGAGGGTCTAAGGATAGAGGGTCTAAGGACAGAGGGTCTAAGGATAGAGGGTCTAAGGAGAGAGGGTCTAAGGACAAAGGGTCTGAGGACAGAGGGTCTAATGACAGAGGGTCTGAGGACAGAGGGTCTAAGGACAGAGGGTCTGAGGACAGAGGGTCTAAGGACAGAGGGTCTAAGGACAGAGGGTCTAAGGATAGAGGGTCTAAGGACAGAGGGTCTAAGGATAGAGGGTCTAAGGACAGAGGGTCTAAGGATAGAGGGTCTAAGGACAGAGGGTCTAAGGATAGAGGGTCTAAGGAGAGAGGGTCTAAGGACAGAGGGTCTGAGGACAGAGGGTCTAATGACAGAGGGTCTGAGGACAGAGGGTCTAAGGACAGAGGGTCTAAGGACAGAGGGTCTGAGGACAGAGGGTCTAAGGACAGAGGGTGTCGTATTGTCATACTGATATTTTGCACAAACTGTGAAGACCACTGAGACAAATGTAACATTTGTGATATTGGGCTATAAATAAACATGGATTGATTGATTGATTGATTGATTGATTGATTGATTGATTGATTGATTGATTGATTGATTGATTGATTGACTAAAACCTCAAACACACTACAGGAGAGGGAAAACCCTAAATAGCATAATTGGGCCTCTTTAATTCAAGTATTAAGATGAATCTGTTGCATTAAGCATGTCACACACACACACACACACACACACACACACACACACACACACACACACACACACACACACACACACACACACACACACACACACACACACACTGAACAGGAGCAGGAGATATCATCATTTCCTCTGTCAGGTCCCGCGGTGCAGGAGACAGCAAACAGCTGGCGGCGCAGCCACACGATGACACGAGAGAAAAGTGAGGCGAGGAAGAGGAGGAGATGGAAGAAGAGGAGGAACACGTGTGCTCGCAATCAGGGAAGTAGATTAGTACAAATACTTTACTTAAGTACATGTTTCTGGTATCAGTACTTTACTCCACTACTTAAGTACATTTCAAAGCCCTCTTAACTTAGTAAAGAAGTTTAGTCAGTACTTTTAAACACGAGTATCTGTACTTCTACTTGAGGAACGGACGTGTGACCAATCACAATTCACTTCTGCTCCGTCACCATGTATCCTAACAAGTGTCTCCTCCCCTCTGCACCTCTCACTAATCCACGCTATCCGTCTCTTTTCTCTTAAGCGTCCTCAGAGTCCTTCAGAGTGTCCTTCAGAGAGGAGAGGGGTTTAATTAATGGCTTACCATCTTCTTCCTTATGAATCTACTCAAACCTTGTAGTGTTTGTTCTTATGTCGAGGATGCTGGATGAACCTCATTACACGACATATGGAAAACAGACACGATGCCGTGAGGAGGAATCTGTCATCTGTGCAATCTCATCCATATGTCGTTTTCTTCTGGGAAATGTCTCCCTCCCAATACTGATGGTTATTATGCGGTGATTCCGGGCCGAAATCACATCAGATTCAAATTTAGAGAATAATATGATTTGGTTTTGTGCTGCAGAGTTGACATGAGTTGACATTTTTTCCCGTAAACGTAAATCTTGGAAATCCTACGTTTTCTCTCTGAGCGTTACCCCTCTCTCAGCTCTGTAAGTATGATTATATTTGACCCACAATGGCCCTAAACGCTGTCTTACAGAATCGATTCTTCCAGCTTCTCGCTATTAAAATTAAAGTTGTAAATATTATAATACACGTTCATACACACACGGATGTGTATCCTACCTTGCAAAGTCCAAATGAAAAACATTTCTACCACTTTTATCTCAGTATTCTTCTTGTAAATGTAATTACTTAAATCTCTTCATTTCTGCCACGTCTGTGTTGTTTTGTCTTTTTCTGTCTTTGGTTTCATGTTTTATTTTGAAAGTCTTCACCCCCTGTCTTGCCTGTTGCTGTCTGTCTGTTTTCCCTACCTGATAACCCGATTGTGTTCACCTGGTGCCCCTGTGTTCTCTCCTCCCTGCTCACCTGTGTCTTGTTTGTGTGATTAGTGTTAGGGTAATGTTCTGTCCCTCAGTTCTCCCTAAGCTCAGTAACCCCTCTTCGTGCCTACAATCTCTCTCCTACAACTTGAACCCAGCTCTGAGAACAGATTCTTCCACCCTTGAGCAAGTAAAATCTTCTCATCACAGCGGCTCCTTACTGAATGCGACTGTGAGCTCATCTCTGCTGCTCAATAACCGGTGACTTCTCTCCTTTTCTCTGGAACCAACTTCCTGTTTTAATCAGAGAGGCAGAGAGTATCCAAATCTTTAAGATGACCTATGTTTAGCCTTCACTTAGAGCTGGCATTTAATGGTATTCATTTTATTACGTTTTTGTTGGGTAATTAATTAAATATGTATTTTTTTTGTCTTGTTTTATTCCACACACTATCTAGTCATTTTGCTGTAACTCCATCCATTGTTTTTAATCTGTAAATCCCACTGAGACAACCGTGTTTTGTGATATTGGGCTATACAAATAAAGTTTGATTTGATTTCAGTGAGAGCTATTGTTTAAAAAATGTCACAAACGGCAGATTTGAGCAGCATCTCTACGTCAGTGTTCCCCTTAACATTTGCATCAGGGTGTTTCTGTGGGGGTTGAACCACCAGCTGCTCTAACTCACACACAGATTGGATAACGATGCATTTCTCCCCGGGTGTCGATAAGTCACCATGGCACACAGCGGTCCCCATGGAAACTACGCAAAAACACGGCATTTTCCGAGGCAACAAAATCAATTGAAGTCGAGTACTCTTTCCCTGAGAGCTCTACTTCTGGTCAAGGGGAGACTGCCAGAGGATTTCCCTTTTGTTAGACTGGTTTGAAACGGGTTAAGTGCTGATTTAGACGCTTGGTGTTTTGTTTCATATGCTTTTATGATATGAACTGCTGATTTAATCATCCTTTTGTCTTTTATTTGTGCCATATATATATCAGAAATCAAATGCACCCAAACAATCTTTCCTCTAACGATGTTGGAATGATATCCACTCTTTAAGCCATTAAGGTATTTGGTTTATGTGGTGTTGGTCAGTAACTTCACACGCAACACAAGGAGCTGTCTCCTCCGCGAAAGTCAGATATTTCTGGAGCCACAAATAGATGTTGGTTGGTATTCAAACGTCACAGTTCTTGACTTATCGTAGGTATAGCTACCAACAATCTTAAAGAACATGCAGCTACGTCATGAGTGTCAACTATATCACACGCCCCACGTTATTAAAGAGTATCTTTCTCCTTTGTGCATCAGTCAATCTATAATTACATGTCACTTGATTGTTAGACGCTTTTATCCAAAGCGACTAACATACATTCAATACTGAGGACAATCCCCACAGGAGCAATTTGGGGTGAAGTGTCTCAGGGACGCAACGACATGCTGACTGCAGTGGGACTAAGTGTTGATTTAGACGCTTGGTGTTTTGTTTCAGTAAAAATGGTTCATACCGTCTGTTAGCTGAGTTTCTTCCCGTTAAGTGGGTATGCCACATTAATAGGTTGTTAAATGTTAACAAACCCTGGGATGGTGTTTCTTACAAGATGCTGCGTCTGGTCTGTTTGAGTTTTTATTGCAGGACGTAGAGAGCCCAACAAAGTCCCACACCTGAGTGATGAAGTGCAAAAACCCCCACAATGAATACCAATGAAGGCTCTGATCAACATGATGGAGCGCCGCGTCGGAGCACTACTCACTCTGAGGTATATAAAGGCCGACAAAATGTATGAAGAGGGGACAGGGGGAGCGAGAATGACGATTGCACGGAGATGCTGATATGTAAAATAAATATGAATGTAAAGGGAGGCAGAGAGGGCGGTAAATAAGGAGAGGAGGTGACAAGTATGGAGAGAGAGAGATTCACTGTGTTGTGGCACACACTGAACGCTGGCTCAGCACAATTTTAAGAAGGCTTTCAGATAACGACGTGTGTGTGTGTGTGTGTGTGTGTGTGTGCGTGTGTGTGTGTGTGTGTGTGTGTGTGTGTGTGTGTGTGTGTGTGTGTGTGTGTGTGTGTAACCTGAGAGAGCCTGGCCAAGCCCAAACACACACACACACAGCAAGTTCTGTTTAGTGGAAATGGACGTGGGCTAAGTGTGTGAAGTCCTTTTTTCTTCTCATAATGCACACACCACTACTGTGTGTGTGTGTGTGTGTGTGTGTGTGTGTGTGTGTGTGTGTGTGTGTGTGTGTGTGTGTGTGTGTGTGTGTGTGTGTGTGTGTGTGTGTGTGTGTGTAGAGGTGTGGTTTCTTCTTGCAAAGTGGGTTCACTGAAGCAGGAAATAGAGACCATGGCGTTCGGAGAGTTTAGGAAGACGTCTCTCTTCCTCTCTGAGCCGGTTTCTGAGGCTTTTTGGGACGAGGTGAGACAGGGAAAGACGGACAGGTGAAGGAAGGAGAACATTAGCAACTCAGGAAGTTAAAGAAAACAAATGAAAGGGTGAGGAATCATGCCCACCTGCAAAGGCTGTGACCAATAATCATCAATGAATCCTGTATTGTAATCATGAACCCACAGACGGCTGCAGTTACCGTTAGCTTCATGGAGATTTGTTTTAGTACAGAATGCAACTTTACCAACAGCTCTTATAGCATTGTTTTCAACTTTTAAAAAAGGTGAATTCCTCCCTGCTGTGCAACAAACAGCAGAAAGTTAAAGTTAGCTACTAAATAATAGCATAGCGGAGAATTAGGAAGACATCAGGAAGACACAAACTTCAAATGCTAACTTTTTCTCAACAAGCCTTTTTGATATAAAACATAATATTATGTAAGTGTTCTTTGCTGGCAACTGAATTGCTCTACTATACTAACATTTACTTTATTCAACTACATGTAGGTTCAAGTATGGGCCAATGATATATCAACAAAGTATCATCTGGGCTAATGTATGTCCACTTAACTGAATATATAACATTTGTCTTGTCATTTTAGGACATTTTAAAGTGGGGACGTTACATATCATACCCTTAAGTGACAGCAATTATAATGCATTAATCAATCAAGTCATTATTCAAGACAGAAAGCCAAACATCCTCTAGTTCTTGCATCTAAATTATAAGAAATAATGCTTATTTATCATTCTTACTAAGACCTCTTAAGGGTTTTGTGATTGTCGGTTGGACAAAACAAACAATTTGAAGATCCCTCCTCTGGGAAATCAACAACTTAAACACTGAATAATGACTTGATTAATAATTGACGGATTAGCAGATTAAGGAAATAATCCATAGTTGCAGCAGCCCATGATGGATGAATCCACTGTGGAGATGTGGGGGTGTTTTCTGGGGATGACAGTAGAAATGCTAATGAGGTTTCCGGCCTCTCGCACCATCTGGCCTCTCATTAGCCTCTTCTTGTATCGGCCATGTTGTTTATGCTCGTGTTAAAATGAATTTCTCTCATCCGCCTGAAGTCCTGCTGACTTTCAGAGCGCCTGTTGTTTCCATCCCTGAGTAACAGAGGTCTTGGTCCATGAGTTTCACTTAATGATGTCTTCATTCATGATTTACTTCATGCATGGTGAGTGCACTAAGCCTGCTCAACTGCGTCCAGACTGTAATTCCTCTGCATGCAAAGTTCCCTCTCTGCTAATCATGAAAGTGAAAGAAGGAAAGCAGCAGAGGGAGGTTTGTGCAAAGCAAAGCAAAAGGAGAGGAGAGGATGTGTGTTTCCCACCGGCTGCTCACATTAATCAATGAGAGATTGGTTGGAATTATTAAAACATGACGTGGTTTCAATTAAAGGATTGGTTTGTCTTCAACGACTTTGAGTGTTCCCGTCATTTAAAACATGACCTGGTGAAACCTCTGCTGTAAAAACACAAATGTGATCCAGAGATAATCTGACATCATTACATATTATTCAGAAGCTTTTTGAATTAGAAAAATGCTTTTATGATATGAACTGCTGATTTAATCATCCTTTTGTCTTTTATTTGTGCCATATATATATCAGAAATCAAATGCACCCAAACAATCTTTCCTCTAACGATGTTGGAATGATATCCACTCTTTAAGCCATTAAGGTATTTGGTTTATGTGGTGTTGGTCAGTAACTTCACACGCAACACAAGGAGCTGTCTCCTCCGCGAAAGTCAGATATTTCTGGAGCCACAAATAGATGTTGGTTGGTATTCAAACGTCACAGTTCTTGACTTATCGTAGGTATAGCTACCAACAATCTTAAAGAACATGCAGCGACGTCATGAGTGTAAACTATATCACACGCCCCACGTTATTAAAGAGTATCTTTCTCCTTTGTGCATCAGTCAATCTATAATCACATGTCACTTGATTGTTAGACGCTTTTATCCAAAGCGACTAACATACATTCAATACTGAGGACAATCCCCACAGGAGCAATTTGGGGTGAAGTGTCTCAGGGACGCAACGACATGCTGACTGCAGTGGGAGTCGAACTTGCTACCCCCTGATTCAAAGTCCAGCACACTATCCACTGAGCCACAGCCTCCCTCGATCCTCACAGTGAACACAGAGCTGAATCCAGATCAAAAGCACGCTGAAGGCTCTTTGAGCAGCTGTTCTCTCACTGATTGTGCTGTGATGTTAAATGTTTGTTGATGTGTTGTGTCTTGACATGTGTCTGTTGATGTTACACATGGAGCTGCTGTGATGCACGGAGCATTTCAGACTTGAACTGACCATAAAAGTATTATCGTATCGTATCTAAAACCTGCCACTTCCTGTTTCTACAACAAATCAGCCCAAATCAAACAGCTGGAGTATAACATATATGCATCTGACACGCTTCCCCCTCCTCTCTGCCCTTTGCATTGCGTGATAACCATCCCTTATTGAAACCATTGATCTCAGTTTAAGATAATCCTCATGATGCAGGTGCTCTCTGGAGGTGGAAAGGGTTAAAGTGCTCGACATCCAGATGATGGAGCAGCTGCCTCAGCCCATGCACGACTATAAGAACTCATGTCACCTATAATCTAGGAGGTTGTCTCTTATCTGATTATGATCGCAGGGTAAAGAGGATTTAGGTGCTGCTGCTTCCTAAATGCTCGGCTGCAGTGATTAGAGGCCGCTGGAAGCTTATGTAACCGCGTGTCTGCAGGAGAGAGAAGTCCACCTAAACAACAAGCTCCTCTGCTCTAATGCATACTGATGACTTATATGGCAAAGGGCCAGATAAGAGTTGAATAATAATATCTGGTTGTTATCAGCGTGACTTAAAAACACCGCACTGGAAAGAATGCTGGAAGTAAATGTATAATAAAAACAAGGTGTTTTTGCTTTTAAGAAGTGATCAAATCTGCCAATGGAACAAGTACAAAATGGCGTGGTGAGATTTCTTGAAGTAAAGACGGGATGATTAGAAAAATGAGATCTTGTGTTTAGCTGAGAACTTATTTAGAACTATATTTGACCAGAATCAGAGAATTTGTAACAAAAAAAGCCAGAAATGCTCAGACATGTTCAGCTTTCTGATGTTAGTGGAGATTTTCCTCTAAAATAAGATGTTTTTAAGAGACTTTGACTTCAAAAGATGCTTAAAAACAAGACTTCACTTATTAAGTCTTGTATCAAGTGGAACGACATATTCTGACTAGAAATTAGAGAAATGAAGCTCAGCGCAAGTTCTTTCAGCACACTCTCATTCACAATTCTCTCTCACTCACTCGCCCTTCCTTCAATAAGCAAGGGTGCGTCATACCCCCAGCTAAACCAATCAGACACGTCTCATCCCCCACAAGCCAATCACAGCACACCCGGCAAACGTTTAAATCGGCTCTTCTCTCCCTCGCCAGCATCATTCAGAGAATTGATGCACCCCACCTCCACCTCCACCTCCTTCACCTCCAGTCATCAGATCCAGGGCCAGGCTAGCCCAGAAGAACCCTCATCATTAAGGATCTGAATCCCCCTTCAGCACCACCAGTGCCCCCCCCCTAAATCCATCACAGTATGATGGGGTCTAACCTCCAAAGTGTATATTACCCAGGGGGTCCGCGGGGTCTTATCGCTTTGAATAAGTGAACAAATCTGCCAATGGAACAAGTACAAAATGGCGTGGTGAGATTTCTTGAAGTAAAGACGGGATGATTAGAAAAATGAGATCTTGTATTTAGCTA
Source organism: Gymnodraco acuticeps (assembly GCF_902827175.1). NCBI lineage: Eukaryota > Metazoa > Chordata > Actinopteri > Perciformes > Bathydraconidae > Gymnodraco > Gymnodraco acuticeps. The sequence goes on along the minus strand of NW_022990099.1, from coordinate 49,413 downwards.
TAACTATATTTGACCAGAATCAGGGAATTTGTAACAAAGAAAGCCAGAAATGCTCAGACATGTTCAGCTGACTGATGTTAGTGGAGATTTTCCTCTAAAATAAGATGTTTTTAAAAGACTTTGACTTCAAAAGATGCTTAAAAACAAGACTTCACTTATTAAGTCTTGTATCAAGTGGAACGACATATTCTGACTTGAAATTAGACAGATATACTTGGCAAGATTTTACATTTTTGCAGTGCGAGACAGGCTCACGACCCACAAACCCCAGAATCTGATTTCATCCATCAATGTCAGCGAAGTGGGCAACTTTTCACTAAATAAGTGAAGACTGAAAACATCTCTTCCATAAAATGCCAATGCGCATCGATCTATCCTCCTGAAGACGGACCACAATCCATGCACAGATGAAAGGATGATAATGACACAGTTGACCTGAGGGCGAACGCCGTGCAGGAGTCTGGATTTAACGCTGACCAAAGGCCTCTTTGTTTTTGACTCTCACACTTTCAGAAACGACATCAACACACACACACACACACACACACACACACACACACACACACACACACACACACACACACACACACACACACACACACACACACACACACACACACACACACACACACACACACACACACACACACACACACACACACACACACAGCCACATGCTTCCTGAAAGGATGGCGAGTTAGTGTCTGTCTACAGAGATATAAAACAACAGGAAGCTTTAGTTTGCACATCCTGTTACATTTCAAACGTTGCATTAATGTCACTGCTGAAATTAATTGGAAGAGCACGGAGAGATCACAGACCTCGGCCCAGGCGCTTCCAGAAGTAGAAAATAATGCCTGTATCTAGTCAGTGATTCGGATCCACTCCAAAGTGTAATCATTTCTCCCTTGGCACATGTTACATCCTCCCTTTACGTTTCATGAAAATCGTGCCAGTAGTTTTCCCCATAACCTCGCAAAATACAACACAAGACCAGAGATGGCAAAAGTACACCCAACCTTTACTCAAGTAGTACAGATACTCGTGTTTAAAATACTCATGTGAAAGTAGAAGTACTGACTAAACTTCTTTACTCAAGTGAAAGTAAAGAACTTTGAAATGTACTTCAGTAAAAAGTACCCATAACTAGCAGCTGCTTTAAAGAGTACCTGACCTCCCTTTATATTAATAGAACAATAATGTCATTGTTAGCTAATGAATGTTTCCATGCTGAACAACGGCAACATGACAACGTTTCCATTGGTCCCTCTTCTTTAGAGAAGACCAGGAAATGATGGATACACGGATCGTGTTCAAATCAATAGGCACGCAATGACTCTAAAGAATAATGATCACGCATCAAACACACATTCAGACTAAAGGAACCAGCTGTTTGGGAAATGAGAGAAGTAGAAAGTACAAGTATTTGAGTTCAACATGTAAGAAGTAGAAAGTACAGGTATTTGAGTTCAACATGTAAGAAGTAGAAAGTACAGGTATTTGAGTTCAACATGTAGAGAAGTAGAAAGTACAGGTATTTGAGTTCAACATGTGAAGAAGTAGAAAGTACAGGTTATTTGAGTTCAACATGTAAGAAGTAGAAAGTACAGGTATTTGAGTTCAACATGTAGAAGTAGAAAGTACAGGTATTTGTGTTCAACATGTAAGAAGTAGAAAGTACAGGTATTTGAGGTTCAATATGTAGAAGTAGAAAGTACAGGTATTTGTGTTCAACATGTGAGAAGTAGAAAGTACAGGTATTTGAGTTCAACATGTAAGAAGTAGAAAGTACAGGTATTTGAGTTCAACATGTAAGAAGTAGAAAGTACAGGTATTTGAGTTCAACATGTGAAGAAGTAGAAAGTACAGGTATTTGAGTTCAGCATGTAAGAAGTAGAAAGTACAGGTATTTGGTTCAACATGTAAGAAGTAGAAAGTACAGGTATTTGGAGTTCCAACATGTGAGAAGTAGAAATGTACAGGTATTTGAGTTCAACATGTGAGAGTAGAAAGTACAGGTATTTGAGTTCAACATGTGAGAAGTAGAAAGTACAGGTATTTGAGTTCAACATGTAAGAAGTAGAAAAGTACAGGTATTTGAGTTCAACATGTAAGAAGTAGAAAGTACAGGTATTTGTGTTCAACATGTAAGAAGTAGAAAGTACAGGTATTTGGGTTCACCTGACATAGAAGTAGAAAGTACAGGTATTTGAGTTCAACATGTAGAAGTAGAAAGTACAGGTATTTGTGTTCAACATGTGAGAAGTAGAAAGTACAGGTATTTGGGTTCAACATGAGAGAAGTAGAAAGTACAGGTATTTGGTTCAACATGTAAGAAGTAGAAAGTACAGGTATTTGGTTCAACATGTAGAAGTAGAAAGTACAGGTATTTGGGTTCAACATGAAGAAGTAGAAAGTACAGGTATTTGGGTTCAACATGAAGAAGTAGAAAGTACAGGTATTTGGGTTCAACATGTAAGAGTAGAAAGTACAGGTATTTGAGTTCAACATGTGAGAAGTAGAAAGTACAGGTATTTGAGTTCAACATGTAAGAAGTAGAAAGTACAGGTATTTGAGTTCAACATGTAAGAAGTAGAAAGTACAGGTATTTGTGTTCAACATGTAAGAAGTAGAAGTACAGGTATTTGAGTTCAACATGTAAGAAGTAGAAAGTACAGGTATTTGTGTTCAACATGTAAGAAGTAGAAAGTACAGGTATTTGAGTTCAACATGTAAGAAGTAGAAAGTACAGGTATTTGTGTTCAAAGTGTAAAAATTAAAAGTAAAAAGTGGTCAGAAAATAGTGGAGTAAATTACTGATACCAGAAACATGTACTTAAGTACATTAAAGAAGTATTTGTACTACACTACTTCCCACCTCTGCTCAAGACCGTACTAAAAACCCATCATCCTTATCGGCTGTAATCAAGGAAACAGAATAGTTTGATATGCATTTGTGTTAAAGTGTTACAGAGCTGTTTAATGCCATCATCCTCAGAGTCTGCAGTGGACTGAGTTTGGCTGCTTCTGAGCGTAGGAGGACGAACAGCACGAGTCTGCAGGCCCACAGCTCCACATTCCCACCAGCTAGACTAGATTATTAGATAAAGGGCAGAGTAATGGTGCTCGTCCACATTAGGAGCAGGCTGGACATGCAGGGAGGGGGGAAGGACCCATAGAAAGCACAACTTGAAATGTCTGGCGAGTAGAAACATTGATCTCTTTAAGATGCTCTGAATCCTCGGCCATTATTTTCCCAGAGCGAGCAGACTCCAAAGTGAATGAAAAGGAGGGGGTGTTTCTGATCTAGAAGCTTTGCATGGACACAAATCAAAACAAAAATATGCTGCTCTTGCAAAAATAATATGTATCCACCACAGCCTGATTCATGTGTTGAAACCCTCTCTAATTGTGCGGGGAAGTCCTGGTATTTATTTCACTCTCCCTGCATATTGATCTCATCTGAGCACAGAAAAGAAAGCACAGGAAAATACAAAAGCAGAAGCCTGTGTTATTCAAGCTCCTTACAGCACTACAGTAATTTGGATATGGCTTCCTTTTATGAGCTTGTGCTAAGTGTATTTGCTGTACGACTACACCGTGACTCATTGTAAACACAAGAGGGTCAGGCCAGCACAAATCCTTCTGGCTCAATATCAAGGATGACACGTTCTGCTGGATTAATAGAAATTATAGCCCACAGTTACAAAACAATGCATCCATCTCCTGTATTCTATAAACAAGAGTGCCACTCTAATCTTATATAATGTTCGAGCACATGACGGCGCTTCACCGGCGGCTATAAGCTGAGCAGAGCAGAGATGTAGCACTTAAGAAAAATGGTTTTTGTAGTTGTATTTTCAAAGTGATGGAAATCCAACTAAGTGTTTTCAACTGCAAGCGCCTGTAGGTTTACACACAAGAGCCCAGAGGAGAGGCATCACATCCGGACTCACACTAAAAGAAATGGGACCCGTCTTTGTTCTGCAAGCCACGAGCAAGTCTTTGCACTCAAGTCTAAAGTACTAAGCCCTAGGAGTTTAGTCTTGAGTCCGAAAGAACCCAATTTCAACCAAAGCTTTTACATAATGCAATTTCGCTTTGTCGACGAGAGTTTTTGAACAAGAACAAAAATATCTTTGTTGCCATTTCTTCCAACTGGAGCTGAATAAAGTGACGTTCGTTCTCTAAAGAAGCCCTATTTTCCCTTACCTGTAGTGATAGTAATAATACATGTTATTTATATAGCGCTTTTCCTGGTGCTCAAAGCGCTTTACAAGCAAGTATAATAACAAAAGTAAAAAAGTGCTGAGCCAGGTGGAAGAGGGGCGAGGGGTTAGTGTTATATAGTGTGTCATACAGTTAGTTACCCATTGGACTCCTTTTTTTACTTCTAGAACATTGTGACATCACTATGGAACACTCCTATTGGCTAGCGCTACAACATATTGTACATGATAGGCGGGGCGGGACATCTCTAAGCTGTTGACCAATCACAACAGAGCGTAGAAGAGAGCAGAGAAGTGTCATGCTGGGGAATTAATAGCATCAGTTGATGGAGCAACGAAAGGGACATTTATGAAATCATGACACGCTTTGACATATTTGAATGAAGTATTTTTAAGTCAAGAGACTCCAAGTGAAGTCCTCTTTGAGTTGTGAGTACTAGTGCATTTAAAAGTCCCCTATTATTCTGTTTGTCATCAATATATCACAGGTCTCAGATATATCCAGAACATGTCTCTGATTGGCTGAAACACCAAACAGATCATTGCAGCATTACCCATAATCCCCTCTGTTTCAGCCCTGTTTCCAAAGTGCTGATTCTCTGTCTGTTACTTTAGAGCAGGGGGGTCAAACTCAATTTCATCTCGGGCCACATTAGCATCATGGTAGCACTCAAAGGGCCGGTTTTATAGACTATATAAAATACATATATAAATATTTAATATATATAAAATAATGTATTATATTACATCATTGCCTCTGCATTGGATTATTATCAGATAGGGTAATAATTAAGTCTGAAAGCAGAAGTCTGGGGCAAATAATTGCAAGTCTCTTCAGTGAGAATGTCACAAAATGATTTAAAAAGAAAAGCCAAATTCTGAGGAAAAAAAGTCAAAATCCAAAAAATAAATAAGTGACATTTTGAAATAAAAGTCAGATTCTGAGAAAATAGGAATATTTTGAAGAAAAAAATTCTGATTCTGAGAAACAACTCCAATTTGAAATGCATTGTGGGACATGTAGTTTATGGGCAACGTGCTTCTGTAAATCGGCATGTAACCGTATAATAAACATATTATATTCTTTCCAAGCTCTTGTGGGGCCGCATAAAATGAAGTCACGGGCCGGATTTGGCCCCCGGGCCTTGAGTTTGACACCCTTGCTTTAGATGAAAATAAGGAGCCCCTCCCCACGCCCCTCTGAGAGACATTTGGTTACAAAGAACTCAATGGTGCTCTAGGAGGACATTTAGGTGATAAGGGGGGGGGGGGGTTACCTTGGTTGCTGATTGGCTAATGGTTACACAAGACAACACATCGTTATGACATCATAAAGTGGCCAAAATCTGATCAGCTCATTTTCAGGTTTTTATAGAAATGGATCAAAAAGAGAGAGAATCTTTGTTCCTGAAACTTTCAGAGTCTCTTTCCACAGAGGGGACACAAAAAAGTGGATTTTGCATAATAGGTGACCTTTAAGGCAAGAGGCTCCAAGTCTTTTACTGCCTTAATTCCTGTCTACGCACCTATGACTCAAGTATGACTTAATAACCACACTCAACCCAGAGTCCACACTACCACAGAGAGGCCTTGCATTAGCCCGTGTCCTTTTTGTTATGACCATTTCATTCATTATTCATGGGGAAAGGTTTGCAAAAGATCCAGCTCAGCATCCTGAGGCGTGACTTTCATGACTGCAATTCTTACATCATCCTCTCCCCCCCCCATCCTCACCTTTTTCTCCCTTTAGATTTTTCATTCAAAGTTATTTTGCATGCAAATATGTTTCGATCTTATCCGACAAATAAGGACATTTAAAGCCTTTGAGAAAATTGTATAACAAATCTCACTGTACATTTGTATTCTATTTAATATTTAATATTCCATCCCTCACATGCATATATAATAACTTGCTTTATATTTTGTGAGAGTACATTTGTAATTCAACATGTATATTTTCTACTTTCTTGTTTATTTCTAGTCTAAGTCCATGAAATACTTCTTATCTTAGTGTCTGAGAGGAATCAAATAACGACCAAAGAAGCTCAAAATGTCCGATAAATCCGCCTTGTTTGACTCAATGCAGTTTATTTAATGATTCTGGATAAAACACAAAGCCCTTCTCTCTCTTACCTCACTTTAGATTTTTCATTAAAAGTCATTTTTCATGCAAATCTGTTTTGATCTTATCCGACAAATAAGAACATTTAAAGCCGTGGATTTTGATGAAACTTGTCCGGACATTTTATAAACCGTTAATCTAAGGAAGAAATGTCTAGTTTCCGCCCCAGTTTCTCTCCGTTGCGTGAGGTCTTCTCAGAACTCCCAAAGCGTGCACAAGCGTTATTACTGAGGATTGTAATGGTAGCTTGATTGACCCTTGAGAAAAAAATGTCAGAGCTCTTGTGCTTAACATTTCTTTTGAGGGCAGAGAGCGCCATAGGTGCTCCAGAGCTGAATGACGGGCTGTGATATCTGATTGCAGCAGAGAGGTAGTGATTGCATTGGACAAAGGGCTCAGGTTGCTTTGAATGAAAGCGCACAGCTGTGTTCCAGACTAGTAATGGCATTTTTTGTTTTGGTCAAGGGCTTTCAAGTGTTCTCAGTGCCGCCATTATAGGCTTCCCTGACCTCTGGGAGCTGCTATTTGACAACAGATCGGCCCCGGCAGTCTATTTCCAAATGTTCTCTCAGCTGTGGATAACCTCGGTGCGTTCAGAGGACTTGGACATTAAGTCACTTCCAAGTTCTCCTCGTCGAGCACTCAGCAGAACGTCAATGTGCATTAGGGTGGGATTTCCCTTTAAGGTTTCACAGGCTTCCCCCAAAACCAAAGTGAACAGGTCAGCAGCAGAGAGGGCAAAAGTACACACATCCTTTACTCAAGTAGAAGTACATACTCGTGTTTAAAAAATGTAAAAGTAAGAAGTAGAAAGTACAGGTATTTGAGTTCAACATGTAAGAAGTAGAAAGTACAGGTATTTGGGTTCAACATGTAAGAAGTAGAAAGTACAGGTATTTGTGTTCAACATGTGAGAAGTAGAAAGTACAGGTATTTGAGTTCAACATGTAAGAAGTAGAAAGTACAGGTATTTGAGTTCAACATGTAAGAAGTAGAAAGTACAGGTATTTGAGTTCAACATGTGAGAAGTAGAAAGTACAGGTATTTGAGTTCAACATGTAAGAAGTAGAAAGTACAGGTATTTGGGTTCAACATGTGAGAAGTAGAAAGTACAGGTATTTGAGTTCAACATGTAAGAAGTAGAAAGTACAGGTATTTGGGTTCAACATGTAAGAAGTAGAAAGTACAAGTATTTGAGTTCAACATGTAAGAAGTAGAAAGTACAGGTATTTGGGTTCAACATGTAAGAAGTAGAAAGTACAGGTATTTGTGTTCAACATGTAAGAAGTAGAAAGTACAGGTATTTGTGTTCAACATGTAAGAAGTAGAAAGTACAGGTATTTGAGTTCAACATGTAAGAAGTAGAAAGTACAGGTATTTGAGTTCAACATGTAAGAAGTAGAAAGTACAGGTATTTGAGTTCAACATGTAAGAAGTAGAAAGTACAGATATTTGAGTTCAACATGTAAGAAGTAGAAAGTACAGGTATTTGGGTTCAACATGTAAGAAGTAGAAAGTACAGGTATTTGAGTTCAACATGTAAGAAGTAGAAAGTACAGGTATTTGGGTTCAACATGTGAGAAGTAAAAAGTACAGGTATTTGTGTTCAACATGTAAGAAGTAGAAAGTACAGGTATTTGGGTTCAAAGTGTGAGAAGTAGAAAGTACAGGTATTTGGGTTCAACATGTAAGAAGTAGAAAGTACAGGTATTTGGGTTCAACATGTAAGAAGTAGAAAGTACAGGTATTTGAGTTCAACATGTAAGAAGTAGAAAGTACAGGTATTTGTGTTCAACGTGTAAGAAGTAGAAAGTACAGGTATTTGTGTTCAACATGTAAGAAGTAGAAAGTACAGGTATTTGTGTTCAACATGTAAGAAGTAGAAAGTACAGGTATTTGTGTTCAACATGTAAGAAGTAGAAAGTACAGGTATTTGAGTTCAACATGTAAGAAGTAGAAAGTACAGGTATTTGTGTTCAACGTGTAAGAAGTAGAAAGTACAGGTATTTGTGTTCAACATGTAAGAAGTAGAAAGTACAGGTATTTGAGTTCAACATGTAAGAAGTAGAAAGTACAGGTATTTGTGTTCAACGTGTAAGAAGTAGAAAGTACAGGTATTTGTGTTCAACATGTAAGAAGTAGAAAGTACAGGTATTTGTGTTCAACATGTAAGAAGTAGAAAGTACAGGTATTTGTGTTCAACATGTAAGAAGTAGAAAGTACAGGTATTTGAGTTCAACATGTAAGAAGTAGAAAGTACAGGTATTTGAGTTCAACATGTGAGAAGTAGAAAGTACAGGTATTTGAGTTCAACATGTAAGAAGTAGAAAGTACAGGTATTTGTGTTCAACGTGTAAGAAGTAGAAAGTACAGGTATTTGTGTTCAACATGTAAGAAGTAGAAAGTACAGGTATTTGTGTTCAACATGTAAGAAGTAGAAAGTACAGGTATTTGTGTTCAACATGTAAGAAGTAGAAAGTACAGGTATTTGTGTTCAACATGTAAGAAGTAGAAAGTACAGGTATTTGTGTTCAACATGTAAGAAGTAGAAAGTACAGGTATTGTGTTCAACATGTAAGAAGTAGAAAGTACAGGTATTTGAGTTCAACATGTAAGAAGTAGAAAGTACAGGTATTTGAGTTCAACATGTAAGAAGTAGAAAGTACAGGTATTTGTGTTCAACATGTCAGAAGTAGAAAGTACAGGTATTTGTGTTCAACATAAGTTGTACATAAATAGTACTTAAGTACAGTAACAAAGTATTTGTACTCCACTACTTTCCACCCTCGGAGAGCGATCTGTTCGATTCTTCATCCGGATAATGTATTGTTTCTCTCTGGTCAGCAGTAATGGAGGATGATCGGAGGTAAATCACTTCAGATATCACACAGCGTGTCAAATTACCGCGCTGCTGTCACCCGGTTTGACTTAATTCAGATATCGGCGGCCTCTTTCAAATTGATTCTCGCCTAGCTGGAAATTATTACGCTGAGGCGGGGTTCTTGTCAATCACAAATCACTCGTTGATTTAGTGTAAACAAGCCAGGAGTAACACAGGGAGGAGGAGAAGAGTGGCATATCACCAGAACTGCAACTCCCTCCTGTTATTGATTAATCAATGAAGCGTAAAAAAAGTTAGATAATAGTCAAAAATATCCAAGTCCTAGGGGATGTCTTTCTGTCAATCCAAACCCCAGATATATTTACTTTTATATCTTATAAACCCAAGGAAAGTATGACATCTCCATTTTAGAGAGGCTACAAATCTGCATTTTGACCTTTTTAGCATGAAACATTTCTAAAACAAGTCATAAATTACTAAATTAGTGGTTATTCCTCCATCTGAACCATATGTTGTCAGAGTCATTACAATATATTTGTCATTTTGAAAGCTGACTACCAAGCTGTACATTTAGCACAAGGTACCAGAGGTCTGAAATAAAATCTTGAAGGATTTCCAAACAGCCGAAACATTGCAACACATGTACAGCAGCTCAACAGGAGCTGCATATCTCCCATACAGGATGACGTCACACACACACACACACACACACACACACACACACACACACACACACACACACACACACACAACACACACACACACACACACACACACACACACACACACACACACACACACACACACACACACCCACACACACACACCACACTGGACCCTGTGATTATGACCCTCTGACTGGGAATATAATCCCTGCACTGCATCGATGATGGGATCAGGACACTGGAGAGGAGAGGAAAGCTAAATGACCAGTGATTGGATTTCGTAAAGGTTGACGCACTAATTGAGGATTCAGAGTGGGGGGTCGGGATGATGAAGAGGAGTAAGAGGAAGAGGAGGAGGAGGAGTTATATAGATGTCATCACCATCATGAATGCAAATGCCAGAATAATTTGGATTGTACGTCAGACAGATTTTATAGGAAAGCTCCCGAGTACAAAGGCTGTGAGACTTCCAATGTGTGATAAGAGTAGGGAGAATTCACTGCAAGCAAGTTTTTGATAAGGTTTCTACCGCAGCTAATGTGAAACCAAAAGAAAACAAACATCCAGGGGTTGAAGAAGAAGGGACATTTAGACAAAAACACCTGGAGATTCAACAACTTCTGTCCAAACCCTTGCAGCAAAATCAAGTAACAGAAAGAGACTTAAAACCAAATTAACAACCGGTTTTAACAGCTTTTTTGCCCAGCACCACACCTCCTCTGAACCAATCCTATTTCCAGTAAGTCTATCTGCTGTTGTGTACTACGTGTGAGAGGAAAACCCCCGGTTATTGTCCACGTTTCATGAGAAAACAGCTCAACACTGACATGTAATTCCACTGCATGAGAAAAGAGGCTTAACTGGTGAACATCGACATATTTCATCCCGGCAAAGAAAGCTGACACAGCCAATAACTTCTGTCAAAACAAATCGAGTCTAAATCTAGCTCCTGCAGTGATTCCATTTGACTTCACCGTGATTTCACATCTACTTCATTCTCTGCTATTACGACACACACAGGAACCCAAAGACTCTATTTTAATCCATCAACTGTTGCTATTAAGAAGACAGAGTCAGACAGATGGCCTCAGATGAGCGTACAGTGCACGCCTGTTTAACATTCAAAAGCATGAACCCATGGATATCTCTTACAGGTGGGAGTACAGGCCTTTAATAGGTGTGCTTGTAATGTGTTATGATCCGGGCTCGGGGAATGTGAGATGGGGGCGGCGCGTGATCACACTTGCTGTCTCGGTTTCTTACCTTGGCAGCCACCGAGGAGCTGGGTTTCTCCAGGAGATCCCAGAGTTTCTTCCTCTTGTCGGGGCAGCAGGTGTTATCAAACTCTATCTCGCCCTCTCGATCTCTCATCGTCTCCGCCTCCCTGCGAAGCTCCTCGTTCATCTGCTCCTTCTTCTGGTGGTATCGCGCCTGGCAGCAGGACTCCAGGTAGATCTCGTCAATCCCCCAGTAGTCCAACTCCTGGCCGAAGGAAAGGGCGCACATCTCCTCCATCATGTGCAGTTTCCCCGTGCGGTAGAAGTTCAGGATGGAGGTGAAAGCTCCCGGGTGGCGGTCGAAGAAGTACTCATTCTCGTTGAGGCTGTAGTCGTCGCACACCTCCATCAGGGAGTCGTGGGTGTTGCAGTCTCGAAGTTTCCCGAGGCGAGTCCTTGGTAATCGGTCCAGAGTTCGCCATAAGACCTCGTGATTCAGCCCCCCAACGTTGAGGCGAACTCTGCGAGACCTTGCTTTGATGCGGACGATATCGATGGGCTCGGGGGGAAGAGAAGAGTTGGACCTGATGCTCGAGGACTTCAACCCTGGTCCAATCTTCTCAGCCATGGTGATGGAAAAGGGGGAGATGTTACTCTAACAAAACAAAACAATAAAAAAGTCCCAAGAATGTTGATTTATGTTGGATCCTCTTTAGGGAAGTCCCTCCATGGCTGAGGAAACAAAGAGACAGGTTATGAGATTAACATTTTGCAGTGTTCAGCATTTTTCAAGGCAGCTAGATATCATCACTTTCCTGACACACCTGTTACTTAAAGTCAGTCATAAAGAACAGCCGTCATTGATCCTTTCATCACATTTCTAAGGAACAATCAATAATTTTTGTTTTAACTGTCAATATGGCTGCTTTGCACTGCTGTGTAGTGAAGCCATGGAAACCCTGCTCTCTCTGCAGTCCCATCGCTCAGAGAAGGACTCAGGAAGCAATGAACCAAAATAAACCTCAAAATGCATTCAAGTGTTCTCATTATTTGATTAAATTAATAAATGTTAGGTCATTTTAATCACATTTGCTGACTAATGTAACCTCTTGCACATACAAAAAGCCACTGTGAAGGGTTTGTATGTTGAACTGAATGATTGATGCCCTTTGCTCTTGGATAAGTCCTCAAAATGATGTAAAAAGTTGCACATATTGGAGTCTTTAATCATGTATTGTGGCAGGTTACCATTTGAATTAGAAGCAAGGCTTAACATCATAGTTCAGACTGAAGATAAGAGGATTTTCTTGAATGCAACAGTTTTGACTTTGCCTGATTCTCTGTAGCAAACACTGGCCACTACAGAGACTATTTCACTATGCAAATGGGACAGAGTGAGTAGGAGTGTGTTGGATTTAAAGCCGCATCGCATTAGTAATCCATTCCTCCTAACTTGTTCTGCAGTCCTATAAATCTCAAAGCCTTGCAGAGGCGATTTCTGTTGTAGGTTTTTTTTAAATCCAACCCTGTATGGTGATCAGTCTCAAACCAAGCTGCACCCGCAACGCGTGAGATCTGCTGGTGTGTGTTCAAAGTGTCCAGAAACTGACACAGACAAACTGTTTCTCTCACCTTGCCGAGATAAACCACCTTTTGCATGCAAACTCCTCTTGTTCCTTGGGGGAGTAGAGGGTTGAAAGGGAGCCGGGATCCCCCCTGGTCAAGCGGCCACTGAGGAGGAGAGCAGTCCGCGGACGCCTCGCAGAGAACGCGCGTCCCACATTTGATGAAAAACGAGTCGAAAAGAGAGGAGGAGAAAGAAGACCACCGTGAATATCTTCCTCTACTGATGTCCACAGCGACAGAACCGGCGTGGTTTCTCCATCTGTGGAAGCAGTCCTGCCTGTTCCTACATCCGGAGGGTCTGAATCACTGTGCTGCAGACGCGTAAAAGGAGAGTGGAAGGAACGGGATAATCTGCAGAGTGTCCCGCTGCACACTACACGAGGAGGAGCACCCTGCGCCACATCCTCCCAATAAAACACTAATGCAACTGGGCAGCACATTACACTCCGTAACACATCCGAGTGAACCCAGGTCGTCACATTTCGACATTATAGGAAGAAATAAGAGGATAAAGTAGAAAGGTTTTAAACACTCACAGAACGTGCCATTATCAGAGTCAGAATACCTTAGTGGGGACATGCACATTGTTACAGTGGAAACGAGCCAAAGACAGCTTAATGTTACCTAAGTAGCTCGCACTAATATTTCTCTTTGCACATTTCACTCCTTAACACATCCGAGTGAACCCAGATCGTCACATTTCCACATTGTAGGAAAAATAAGAGGATAAAGTAGAGAGGTTTTAAACACTCACACACAACGTGCCATAATCAGAATCAGAATCAGAATCAGGGGAGATGTACATTGTTACAGCAGAAAATAGCGTAATGTAAGTGGCTTGCACTAATATCTCTTTTGCACATTCTCAAAGATATTGAAGTGACTGTTATTTTGTATATTTGATTGGTGTGTTTTTATTTAGGTCTTAATGTGTGCACATGTCCTTGACTGTATATACATATTGGCACACATGTTTTTATATACATTTGTTTTTATATTCGGGATTGTGGGAAACGGTATTTCGATCTCTCTGTCTGTACACAAACAAACTGAGAGATTGACAATAAAGTTGACTTTGACTTGAATGAATTATGAAAAAAAAGTTACACAATTTACAAAAAACACATAACTTTATCTCATATCTTAGAAAGCTTCGTAAAGCCTGGGTTTGAAGAGTTGGCAGCAAATGAGATGCCAACCTCCTCCTCCCCTTCCTCCTCCTCCTCCTCCTCCTCCTCCTCCCCTCCTCCTCCTCCTCCTCCTCCTCCTCCTCCTCCTCCTCCTCCTCCTCCTCCTCCTCCTCCTCCTCCTCCTCCTCCCACACTCTGTGTTGCCACTACAAGTGAAACAACAGCTAAGCATCACATGAGATGCCCACCTGACCCACAGGTAACATGGTCCAACAGGAGGCTCCTGACCACTTTGACAGAGCACTAATACTCTACTTAGGAGTCATATCTATTAGCTATAAATGCATATTGATCTCCCACTCCCTGCTCTCAAATCAATACATCTAGATATTAAATGATGTATCTGTCATTATGGTTACCTGCACTGCCTCTGAGCTCATGTGTTCAATACAGAAATGGTATTTGCTCCCAGTGTGTGTGTGTGTGTGTGTGTGTGTGTGTGTGCACATTTCCCCTTAGCAAAGCATTTCTTTGGCAGAAATGTGATTATACACTGCATGTGTAATTGATTTTCTTGCCATGTTCCTTCCTTCCAGTGACAAGGGATCAATAATGCAGCATTGACTCACCGGAGCCTGTGTGTGCACGATGTCCTGACTGTGTGTGTGTGTGTGTGTGTGTGTGTGTGTGTGTGTGTGTGTGTGTGTGTGTGTGTGTGTGTGTGTGTGTGTGTGTGTGTGTGTGAGTGTGAGTGAGTTTAAAGGTCAAAGGCTTTGGCTCTGTCCAGATGTCACATGAGGATCTGCAGATATATGCAGATAACTCTTCTGGTATATTTATGGCTGCGACATATGGACTTGATGAATGATTTGAAAGTGACTGCAGCGCTGTGTTGCGGCCTCAACCTCTCTGCCATGCACATGTGATTTAGCAAGAGGCTTAAATGCATCTAAGCAGCAACAACTGAGATTTCCTCCAACGTCAGAGGTCGGTTTTTCGGGTTTCTCACTCATTTGGGCACTTTTTATAGTTTTGTATTGTGTAAATGTACTTTTTTTACTTTTGCTGTATTTAAATATGAATTATATTGGTTAATTATTTCTTGTATTCTTTTATTATTCTATTAAGGTATCACCCATTACTCTATTTGACTTCCTCATTATATGCACAACAGTCTGGAGCGCACAAGTAAAACTACTATTTGAATAAAACTACTCAATAAAAAAATGTATTAAAGTTGGATTTTTCACCCAACATTAATGGCATTTTTTGACAGCACTGAGGGTTGGTAAAGCAGCTCCCTGACCGCTAATTGACAGATTAAATTAACGATGGGACATAGATGACACAGCCGTTAATTGCTGGTGCTACAGAGGAATGATGAGGGGCGATTAACTGTGTCCCCGGCCATTGCTTATGATCAAACTGGCAGCCAATCAGCCCTCCTGTGAGTCACGGTGTGTGAGGTATGCTGGTACTAGATAATCTGCAGAGCACAGTGTGTGTAGAGTTATGTCATGTTTTGTGCAGGAGATGCTTCCAGCTAAAACACCACCTGCATGCACGAGGAACTGAAGCTCACGTGGGCGGAATAACTCCAGCCAGCAGCTTCTGTAATTACCAACTTTACATAAAGAAATGTGTAGGCCTGCAACGAATCATTTCTGCATCAATCCATAAATTGTTGGGCTTGTAAAATGTCAGAAATGAATGAAAAGTGTCCACGGTGATGTCTTTAAGTGTCAACAACTCAAATGTATTGACTGTAACATGATAGACCACCATAGACTCCATTACATGGATGCACACAATGTACAACAATATCTGTTTTCTTTTTTTTATTACTGTGGATTTTTATTCCATATTTTATTCATTTTTATGTAAATACTGTTATATATATTTTTTTATCATTTTTAATATTGTTCTAGTTCTCTATCTGCACCATGACACATGGCTTATTAAATATCAGAAATTAATGAAAGTGTCCAGGTGATGTCTTTAAGTAATAATAATAATAATATATTAATTTTATATAGCGCTTTTCTGGACCCAAAGACGCTTTACATTTGGGAGGGGGGGTATACAAACAAAACAAAACAAAAAAACAAACAAAACAAAACAAAAAAACACAACAGAAAAGCAGTCAGGAGGAAGTTGATTAAGAGGGGGGGGGGGGGCTTTATAGATAAAGAGTTGAAGAGGTGGGTTTTGAGGCAGGACTGGAACAGGGTGAGGGACTCAGACTCACGGAGGTCTTGGGGGAGTGAGTTCCAGAGCTTCGGGGCTGCCACAGAGAAGGCTCTGTCCCCGAAGCTCCGGAGTTATATATATATATACTCAAATATATTGACTATAACGTGATTTACAACAGAGAAAAGCAGCAAATCTTCACATTTGAGAGCCTGAAAGTAGCATTTTCTGACATTTCTGCATCAAAAAATGACTGAAAAGGAGTTGTTTTGTGCTGTTGCTCTGCAGGTGAAATGTCTTTGTCTCCTCACAAGTGTTCATAGAGATGCGGTTGTGCAAGGATTTACTTTTATTTATTTTTTAAATTCCTGTGTACACTGTGGGCATGTTTGCTTGTGTGGGATGTTGCCATAGCGACCCAAATTGTAGCATGGTGCTGCAGGAACAGTGTGGAGAGACAGTGATTGAATCAGCTGCTCCATTAACCCTTTGCTGTCTGTGTTTATCAGAAAGTGTCCCGCACGCTGACGCTGTAATGGAGACCGTTTTAAACACAACATCCTGCGTGTGAAGATGCAATAACCTCCAGCTTCTTCTTCTTCTGTGAGTTCCCATCAATCCCAGTCCCAAAATTATATACATATATATATATATATATATATATATATATAAGGGACAGTTTCATCCCACAGGCCATACGACTGTTAATCACCTGACCCTTTGAAAGAACATCCATAACATCTGTTTGCAACTCATATCAATATTCCAATTACTTGTATATCGACTATTCTGCACTATTTCTATGATGTTTTATTGTATTTACTTGCACTATTTTATCTGTTTTATTGTGTTGCACTGTTGGAGGAGCTGTGACTTAAGATTTGCATTGATACAACTACTCCTATGTACAGATGTCAATAAGAGCCTTGAATCTTGAGGTGATCCTGATGCCTCACCCCTGAGTTTTAAACGCCACATCCTGCGTGTGAAGATGCAGAAAAGTCTAAATAACCTCCACCTTCTTCTTCTGTGAGTTCCCATCAATCCCAAAAAGCGTCTCCTGATGCCTCATCCCGTCACTGCCTGCTGTATCTTCCCTTTCCGATTTGTCATAAAACGTGTCCACTCCATCATCCAAACAACACGGCGACACACTCGCACCCACAGCTTCGTCAGCAGATAGGAGCGACACCATCATCTGTTCATAACGCCTTCATCACAGGAACCAACACTGAGCTCCTGAATATATGGAGAGCATGCATTGGGGGGTGGGGGGGGTGAAGCATGAACATTTAAAAAGGTCTGAGCAGATTTAACATCCTGTTTCCTCTCATGTGAGGTGAAGAGAAGAGGGAACAGTGTGTGTGATTACGTAGAGCTTCTGCAGGAGGGGGAGCAGAAGTTAAATTGAATTGAAACAATAATAAGCATTCAATCAATGTGGGCCTCCTCTCAATAGAACGCCGCAATGGATTTCAATACTTAGCTGCAAAGAAAGAAAGAAAGACATGGGGGTGGGCAAGGTTAAATAGTGTGTGTGTGTGTGTGTGTGTGTGTGTGTGTGTGTGTGTGTGTGTGTGTGTGTGTGTGTGTGTGTGTGTCCTCTCTCTGCTGCCAGCTCATGGTGGTTTTCAATAATGTCCTTTCTTATGTGAAGTTGAGGAAGGCCCCAGCCTGGATGTGGGAGCAGTGAATCAGTACAGCTCGTACTAATGTGCACTCAAGGATGTAATTAAGTACTTTAGTACAAATCTACGGTTCTTATACTTCAGTATTTCCATGTTCTGCTAGTTTAAACTCCCGCTCTACACATCAGAGGTACATATTGTACCTTTTTACTCAAATACATTTATTTTAAAACAGTTTTTCATGCCCTTTCTGTCCACATGTGTTTGTGTTGATTTTACATTCTTCTGATGAACTGAAGGACGACATGTTCCTTCAGGCATTGAGACAATTCCTTAATCTGAATAAAGTCTTTAAAGGCCTCTTGGACCATCTAGAAAATGCATCGTCAAAAAACGCGGCTGTTTTTCTGAAAAACTCAAGAAAAGTGGATTAAAAGGAGTTAAAAAAGGTAAATTACTAGTATTTAGGAAAGCAGGTCGTTTATTTTCCGTAAAATAAAGGATCCTCCGTGTGTGTGTGTGTGTGTGTGTGTGTGTGTGTGTGTGTGTGTGTGTGTGCGTGTGCGTGCTACATCTGTACATTCTGGTGTGTTTTTTGTCAATACAGAGGTCTATTTTTAGCTTCTACATGTGAAGGTCCGCCCACAGTCGGGCAGCCGTGGCCTTCAGAGCCGGGTCATTAATCTGTGTCATGTCTCCATTCATCCCACCACACACACCTGTTCACCTCTGCAGCCGCCAACAAGCCTCCGAAACACACACACACACACACACACACACACACACACACACACACACACACACACACACACACACACACACACACACACACACACACACACACACACACACACACACACACACACACACACACACACACACACACACACACACACACACACACACACACACACACACACACACACACACACACACACACAACACACACACACACACACACACACACACACACACACACACACACACACAACACACACACACACACACACACACACACACACACACACACACACACACACACTGTGAGCGTCCGGATGTCCGAGGGGCTTATCTCTCTCAGTGTGTCTGACACCACAGTGCATCTTAATCCGTATTCAACCCCAACAAGACCTTCTCAATATGCCCCCCCCCCCTCTCTCTCTAACCCCCTCTGTTTCCAATCCCCACTGCCATCAATCAAAGCGAGGAAACAATGCCTTAAAAACAATCTTTAAATATAAATAAAGCCTGCTGTGTGTTTTTAATGGAGTCCACATCTCTGCTGAGACACATGATTGATGACCTGCTGGGAATGTTGGCATAATACATCCAGATCACTTATTGAATGGCGCTGTGTTTTATTTTGTATTGGGACCTGTGCTGGTCAAGTGTCCTTCAGATAGTCCGGCCTGGCACGTGACTACAGGCTGAGAGAAAGAAACACAGAGACGCGTTACTCTGCTTCATGAGCGGATATATGGACTTCTTCTGCTTTTTTGTTTCTACACATCACTGACTAGGATCACCAATGTTGTCTTGGTTTACTTTTAGACAAGTGAGAAATAAACATTTCATAGTCTACAAATTGTCCGTCCAACGCAAGCAAACATGAACATCATAAGATGTTTTAGAAATGCTATTATTCCAATGATCGCAGCGAAGACACACTTTCTAAATGTCTTATTTGTTTCTCTTCGGTGCTACTCCTCCTCCTTCTTCTTCTTACAAACTGTATTGGTGTGCATTTCTCCAATCGTGTGCATTCACCAGAGTATTTGCATATGACACGACAGCTGACCTTATAAACAGCAGAGTTACCTATGCAATACATAATGTCTGATGCTTGTGAGTGGCTTTATGATTCTGCAGAGACAAAAGGCACATTTGGGTGTTTAAGATCACACTATAGAGCAAGTCATCTGTCTAATTTCTAGTCAGAACATGTCGTTACACTTGATATAAAACCTAATTACTTAAAGGGTAGGTAAGTTTCAGAAACCGGCTCGAGATACACTTGTTGTTATATTCCATGGAATGCTCTGAACATCCTGATAGCAATGAATATCTGAAGTGCTTTGACTCTGGAAGCCGTGGCGCTGTAAAAAGCTCGACCAATCATCTGAGCCGGCTAAAATAACTGGATGGCCTACCTGCCTGTCAGCCTTCCATCTGGGCACACACTGATCTCGTGCCCTCATTGGTCATGTGCGCGTTCGTGTGTGTTGGAGGAGGGGCTCTGGAAGGAAGTGGCAGATTGTTTCCGGTTGTGTATTTTCAAATTCTAGCGCACTCGAGCTGGTTTCTCCAAAATGACCTACCCCACCTTTAAGTCTTGTTTTTAGACAAGGCATCTTGAGCATCTTTCGAAGTCAAAGTCTCTTAAAAACATCTTATTTTATAGGAAAATCTCCACTAACTAACATCAGAAAGCTGAAAAGGTCTGAGCATTTCTGGCTTTTTTTGTTACAAATTCTCTAATTCTGGTCAAATATAGTTCAAAGTAAGTTTCCCCAGCTAAATACAAGATCTCATTTATCTAATTATCCCATCTTTACTTCAAGCCATTGAACTTGTTCCATTGGCAGATTTCTTCACGTATTAAAAGCGTAAACACCTTGTTTTTGTTTACTTGTTGTTGGAGCAGCATTTGTTCCAGTGCATCTGGAGACGACCTCTCTTATTCTTCTGCATGTTTAGCGAACACAGACGGTTGCTTCCCTTGCAGCACAGCCTCAGTTTAACCTCCACATTTCAGAAGTCCGCACCAAACTCATCAGCATTCATCCGTGAGAATGATGCTCGCCGGGCGGACAAGATGCTCAGCGCTGCACCTTGACCCAACAGTGCTTGTGGCAGCATGATAATGTGAATATAATGCACTCTCTAATTGCTGTGGAAACATCCAGGTTGGCAATGTGACCCGTTACTACTGTCAGGAGGTGTCCTCTGAGAGGAGGCGTGTGTGTAATCAGGGCAGGTGTGGCACCGCCAGCGTGTTGTTCCTGAAATGAGAGACACGAGCTCAGGGCGCACCGTGTGAATAGCAATGAAGTCACGCTGCAGCTGCAATATTACCTGCTCCATTCAGTGCAGTCTGAATGTGACGAGGGCCATTTCTATCTCAAAAAGGTCCCACACAGAAGACAGGCTTTTATACTCTGTGCTTCACTGCAGCACTTATCTTGGTTAAAAACAACACATTAATACTGTTTTTCTACCAAAACAGAACGAAGAGGAAAACAAGCTTCAAATAGCCAGGAGATGAGTTTTGTTTATGTCTAGTTTGGATGTGTTTTACGATGATCAACAAAGTAAAATGACGAAGGAGTCTGTTGGCTTTGAGAAGAATGTATTCATTGTATGTTAATAAACTCTAATAATTACAAGTCCTTCAAATCAAATCAAGTTTTATTTATATAACACATTTAAGCGATTTTTGGTGGAGCCAAAGTGCTGTACATAAAATAAAAATAGCCTACAGTAGAGACACTTTACAGCAAATACAACAACACAGATTGTTCAGAATATCAGTATGAGAAAAACGACACCCTCTATCCTTAGACCCTCTGTCCTTAGACCCTCTGTCCTTAGACCCTCACATCGTACAAGGAAAACCTCCTTGCTGATTGTATTTGATATAGATTCACTTCAATGCACGTCATGTAGCATCGAGCTGGAAAAGGGTTGAAAATGAGATCATATCAAGACTTCTGCAGAGTTATCTATCCCGGAAACTAATGCAGATTTCCCATTAAAGCTACATTTTCACTCGTGTCTGATTGTATTTGCGTTTCCACTGTTTTGCATCGTTAACAGAACAAGTGTTACCGACATAAGGCCTAATTTATGCAGATGATCTCTGCAAATCATTTGTGCCGATGTAGCACGAAGGTAGCCTCGTTTATGTCGCCATAAGTCACAGAGTTGCATTGATACTGTTGTCAGTTTTGTAATTGGGTCCACAGGTAGTGTTGCGGTGTTATGAGCCCTTCTGTAAAATAATGTAAAAGATTAATCATTCGGACAGGAACCAAAGCTTCTCCTGGGAGGGATATCGTGACGGGAAAGTCTTCCTCCTCTCGCAAATGAAAATGAAAAAGAAGAGGGAGGACTATTTAAATCGCAGTGTAATGCTGACCGTGTTTCCATCTGGGCAGGAGTTAGCTCACCTTGAACTGCAGGATTAAATGACTCACTGTGAACAGCTAATGTGATGCAATGTTTAATTACAGAGCCTTTCGGGGGACGGTTTGATGACCCAAAATAAAAGGGGTTAAGTTAAATGACAAAGTAAAAAGACTCAACAACTCGAAGGTCTTTTTTTAAATGTGTTTTCCTCACCTGGGTTCATTTTTCATCCTATTTGCTCACGCTTCAGCCGTGCTTAATTTAGTTGATTTATGTCTCTGCATTATGTGTCGCGCTGCTGACAAATAGGGGGAACTATTAGTGTGTGTGGACGTACGTTGTCTGAGTCGAGGTCAGCGTGCAGCAGGTGTGGTTTCCTCGATGTTTACTCACTGACACACACCGAGCAGATTGAGCAACAACGAGACGTTTCTGAGCTGTAAGTACTGACATCCAATCCTCTCCAAATCTCTGAGTGTGTGTGTGTGTGTGTGTGTGTGTGTGTGTGTGTGTGTGTGTGTGTGTGTTCTAGCATTACTACACTTGTGGGGACCTAAATCTGTTTACACAGTCACGTGTGGGGACTCGCCTCCCTTATGGGGACAAATTGGAGGTCCCCATGAGAGGGATCATTAATTTTAGGGTGAATACTTGGTTAGGGTAAGGTTAAGGTTAAGGGTAAGGGTTAGGCATGTGTTGGTTATGGTTAAGGTTAGGATAAGTCTCCAGGAAATGCATGTAAGTCAATGTAATGTCCCCTGAAGTGATGTATACATGGTATGTGTGTGTGTGAGTGAGAGAGATAACCTTGGCTATTTGCATCAACCAATTCGTCAAGTCATCCAACCCGACGTACACATTTGAGATGTTCAATCATACGATATAATTTCCTCTCGCTCGAGTCCTTCAAGGTTGCACATATTGGACTTTAAAGATGATGCTAACTGCGGCTCATGTCAAGGTTTTTGATGCACGCTCTCTGGAAGCTCATTTTAATTTAAAGAGGTCACTGGTGCTGATCTTTAATACTGTCCTTGACGGTGGGTGATCCCCTGGAAGAGTCCCTCAGTGATTGACCCAAACCGGCGTAATGGAACATTTAGGACTGAGGACTAAGTGTCCGATGTGCTGCATGTCAACCTTACACTGAATATATAGGAGGTGGACGTGGTCATTGTAACACCATCCATTTATTTGTGGTCTACACATTGAAGCCTTGAGTGTGATTTGTTTTTTTGAAAGCAGAAGTGACAATTGTGGGTTGAAGTACAACTGAACACTGAAATGTCAGAGGTAGTGGAGCTGAATGGACCAGAAACCATACAAATATAATGAAGGCAAGTATAAAATGAG
This sequence comes from Gymnodraco acuticeps, assembly GCF_902827175.1. Taxonomy (NCBI): domain Eukaryota; kingdom Metazoa; phylum Chordata; class Actinopteri; order Perciformes; family Bathydraconidae; genus Gymnodraco; species Gymnodraco acuticeps. The sequence goes on along the minus strand of NW_022990099.1, from coordinate 26,283 downwards.
AAGTTATACACTTACAAGACTAATCACAGAGACAAGACACAGCTGGAAAAAGACACAAGTGAACACAATCAGACAATCAGACACAGGTGAAAGGAAGCAGGGCAAACAAGACAGGAAGTAAAACAAGACAAAACATAATAAAAATCACCATGAAACTAAATTATACATTTTCAGGCAACCAAAAGAATGAACTCTGAAGATGTGTAAACACACTGTAAAAGTCCCACTCCTAAGCAAACCATTATATCATCTATTTCACTCCAAACGGGACCCTAATTGACTGAATGAACATCATGCTGTGTTGATCAGACTTGACACTACAGATAGAGACTTTAAACTCATCGGGAAAATGTTTACTGATGTAATAAATCAAGTGAGAAGTAGGAAAATGTTCTCATAGACTTCTCTGCACTTATTGTTGAACCAGAGATGTCGCCCCCTGCTGGAAATTCAAGAGAATGCAGGTTTAAGAAACTTAACTTATCTCAGAAGTTTCAGCTTGATTTAAATGTATGTAAACAACAACAAATAACATGATGAGACCCATGAGAGGCTTTATACCATCGAAAAAAAGAACGAGACATTTCATCGAATGATATATTTAATTAAATGACCCCACAGCCAGTTTGGGGGCAAGGCAGTATAACGGTATCTATATTATAGCACATAAAGTGGGGTATGTGGCCAATGAGTTGATTCCTACCTCAGGTCCTTTTACTAATGTGTCTGTGGAGGGACATAAAGTACAGTTTACCTTTAAAAGAAAAGCATCACTTTGGGCGAAAGTCCCAGATGGATTTTTTAGGGTATTTTCTTTATCTGTTTATTAATGGTTTCTTCTTCTTCAGGTTTTTTATATACCGATGTACTCTGACTCCAGAGGATGCTTTTGCTTTCGTTCTGCAAAAAAAGCGAATTGTGCTTCATTTTCCAATGTTTTTAGATTCAAGAAGTTGGAATATGGTGCATATATTTCCCCCGTTATGGCCGTCAGTAACCAAGCCTTACACTTGTAGAAGATTGCTTTTCTTTCAGCTGTTATTAAAGAAACGGCCCACAGGATGAGTTGCAGGGAGTTATAAACCTTCTCACTACTAAAAGTTAATTCAATCACAAGGGGCCTTTGGGCAAGCTGGACTTTAAAGTGTCTTTTCCAAATGGTTTTACCTTCCCAACACTAATGGCTCCACTACAGGTCAAAACTCTGATTACATGAAGTCATCTTTCATGCTGTCGACTTAAAATACTCATTTAAAAATAACCCTGAAGGCTTTTCTCTGCATCAATGCTGATAGATACACCGGGCTTGCAGAGTTGTTATCTCTTCGTCTGCATGTCGAGACTTTTATACACCGTTCTTTATGGCTCCTTTCTTCAATACACTTACCATCAGTAGGAGTCAATAAGGATTCTCCTGCCGGTGTAAATCTGAGACAGGCCTCTTAAGGGTTGTCTGTCTTTCTTTTATTTCTTTCTCTATCGAAGCTCATTTGGGGAGAAAGGCTCACATCCTGTCTTTTTATAAACCGTAAAATGTGAATACAATTAGAGTAAGACACACATTGTTCACAAGCCAAACCTTTCATACCAACCACCGTGATTCTGCTTAGCTTTAAGATGATTTAATGGCATCATGGCACTGTTTCCCTAACCCATTGAGCTTCATTAGCCACATTTTTCACTTTTCAATGTATACGGCATATGTTTTGGCAAAAAGATATACTTAAACTCAGCTCCTATAAATGTGTGTAATCAAGTGAGTGTCCAAAATAACGTCAGGGCCTTACAGACAAAAATGTCCCCATTGATTCCCATTAAAACCACATATTTTGATCCCCTGGGCGTCACACCATAACATCCTGCTTTGTATTAATAATAATAATAATATATTTTATTTCTATAGCGCTTTTCTTGAACCCAAAGATGCTTTACATTTGGGAGGGAGGGTAGACAAGCAAAACAAAACAGAAAAGCAGTCAGGAGGAAGTTGGTTGAGAGGGGGGGGGGGGGCTTATGGATACAGAGTTGAAGAGGTGGGTTTTGAGGCGGGACTGGAACAGGGTGAGGGACTCAGACTCACGGAGGTCTTGGGGGAGTGAGTTCCAGAGCTTCGGGGCTGCCACAGAGAAGGCTCTGTCCCCGAAGCTCCGGAGTTTGGCCTTGGAGATGGAAAGCAAACCGGCGGAGGTGGATCTGAGGGTCCGGGGTGGTTGGTAGAGGATGAGGAGGTCAGTGAGGTAGGGGGGGGGGGGGGGGGGGGGCAGATGGTGGAGGGCTTTGAAAGTGAGGACCAGGAGTTTGTAATGGATGCGGTGTGAAACGGGGAGCCAGTGGAGTTCTTTGAGGACCGGGGTGATGTGATGCCTTGATTTTATGTGGGGGAGGAGTCTGGCGGTTGCGTTCTGGACCCGCTGGAGTCTACTGAGGGAGGTGGAGCTGATGCCGTAGAGGAGTGAGTTGCAATAGTCGAGGCGGGAGGAGATGAAGGCGTGAATGAGTCACTCAGCTGCAGGGCGGGTGAGAGAGGGACGGAGTTGGGCAATATTGCGGAGGTGGAAAAATGAGGTTTTTACAACTTGACGGATGTGGGGCTCGAGGGAGAGGGTGGGGTCAAATATAACTTGCGTGCCTGGGTGGAGGGGGAAACAGGGGTGCCATCGATGGTGAGTGTCAGGTTGGGGGTTTTGCTGAGGGTGGATTTGGAGCCGATGAGGAGGAGTTCAGTTTTATTGCTGTTGAGTTTGAAATTATATTTGATTTATTTAATTATATTATATTTGAATTATATCAGCTTTACTGGTGATATTGGATTTTAACACATTTCCACCAGATTGAGACAGTTTTCCTGAGTGTGTCCAATGGAGCAAATGCATTTAATGTATCTGGTTTTCTGCACAAATAATAAAAATACATCACAGCACATGTTGAACAATCCTCCTAGCATTTAGAAAACTGAAAATAATGACATCTAGTTTTATTTTGGTTGCAGCTTACTTTCATGTTTGTGCAAAGTTTCATCGCATTTTCTTGTTAAATTGTCATAATTAGCTTCAATTCTTCGTTATTTCCAAAAAAACATCGACTTTGACTTCTGCCTCAAAATCTAACCATGTTTGTGACAAATATAGAGAAATGTGTTTCCCTGAAACCTTGACAAATGAATCCTTCATCCTCATCTCTGATGTGTTGTGAAAATACATTTCACTTTATGGCAGTCTTCGCAGACTTCAGAGCAACGTTTGTAAAGTTACAAACAAGGGATGGAAACTAACTCTTTCAACCCCCTCTGATGAAGCAGACAGACCGTGAGTCTCCCTCCTCTTCCTCCTCTCCTTCCTCATCCATCATGCGTCTCTGTGCATGTGAACACGCCCTCTAACCGGTCCGGGCGCTTGTCCGAAGAGCCGAGTCGTGATGAGAAGTATCAAAATGAGTTATTGCTGTCACCATAAAGGAGAACCCCCGAGGACGGATCACAGTGCACGGATGGTTGCTCCACATTAACTTCCTCTGAGGATCAGGCTCTCTTGCTCTAAGAACACACACTGGGTTTTCAGCAGGCAGATACACGACGAAAAATGGAAATCTTGCCCAGTATACGTGTCTAGTCAGAATATGTCTCTCCACCTGATACAAGACACAATAACTTCAGACGTAACACGGCAGTGAGATATCGGGTCTTGTTTTTAGACAACGCGTCATCTTGTTAAGTCAAACCATCGGATTTGAGTTGAAGCACTGACAGGCCTCGGGATGATTGCCCGTCCGCCGGTCCTAAGCGTGCCAGCTCGACGTTTGGTTGGCGACATTAGTTTCACAAGTTGGTCTTGTACCATTTCTTGTTACTTGCAGAGGAGGCCACGTGGAGGCTGTCGTCTTCTCCTCCTAAAAAAACATCTGATTTTGAGTTGTAACTCAGAGGAAACATTACATTACATATTTAATAGAAAATCACCAACTAACATCAGAAAATAGAACTCTTTTGAGTATTAGCGGCTTATATTATAACACAGCATTTCCTGATTCTAGTCAAATGTTCTAAATGAGTTCTCTAGCTGATTACAAGATCTGATTTATTTAAATATCCCTTCTTATTTCAAGACATCTCACCAAGCTAATGTTCACTTGTTCTATTGGCAGATGTTGTACTTATTTCAAGTGAAAACACCCATTGGTTTTGGAGCAGCATTTTTTCCAGTAGGGACCTGTGTTCTATCAGAGGCAGAAGAAAAAAGGCTTTTCCACACCTGACAGGAAGACAGAAAAAGAGATGAAGACATTAAAAGAAACTCCAGACAGGCTTTTGGCAGCGATGTTATCTCGAGGGTTCTCCGAAGCTCACACCTGAGGGGAAGGTCACCGGCTGCTGAACTCACTGCATCTGATTACTCTGATAGAGGCAGAGGTAATTAGCTTAATACGGCTTAATTATGCTGAGTAGGATTCAATTAATGTTTCATTGTGAGCCCTGGTTACTGGCAGCAGTGGGAGAAAACCGTGCTGCCAAACAGAGATGGCAAGAGTACACACATCCTTTACTCAAATAGAATTTCAGATACTCGTGTTTAAAAATACTCTGGTGAAAGTAGAAGTACTGACTAAAGTTCTTTACTCAAGTCAAAGTAAAGAGGCTTTGAAATGTACTTCAGTAAAAAGTACCCATAACTAGCAGCTGTTTTAAAGAGTACCTGACCTCCCTTTATATTAATAGAACAATAATATCATTGTTAGCTAATGAATGTTTCCATGCTGAACAACGGCAACATGACAACGTTTCCATTGGTCCCTCTTCTTTAGAGAAGACCAGGAAATGATGGATACACGGATCGTGTTCAAATCAATAGGCACGCAATGACTCTAAAGAATAATGATCACGCATCAAACACACATTCAGACTAAAGGAACCAGCTGTTTGGAAAATGAGAGAAGTAGAAAGTACAAGTATTTGTGTTCAACATGTAAGAAGTAGAAAGTACAGGTATTTGAGTTCAACGTGTAAGAAGTAGAAAGTACAGGTATTTGAGTTCAACATGTAAGAAGTAGAAAGTACAGGTATTTGAGTTCAACATGTAAGAAGTAGAAAGTACAGGTATTTGAGTTCAACATGTGAGAAGTAGAAAGTACAGGTATTTGTGTTCAACATGTAAGAAGTAGAAAGTACAGGTATTTGAGTTCAACGTGTAAGAAGTAGAAAGTACAGGTATTTGAGTTCAAAATGTAAGAAGTAGAAAGTACAGGTATTTGTGTTCAACATGTAAGAAGTAGAAAGTACAGGTATTTGAGTTCAACGTGTAAGAAGTAGAAAGTACAGGTATTTGTGTTCAACATGTGAGAAGTAGAAAGTACAGGTATTTGTGTTCAACATGTAAGAAGTAGAAAGTACAGGTATTTGAGTTCAACATGTAAGAAGTAGAAAGTACAGGTATTTGTGTTCAACATGTAAGAAGTAGAAAGTACAGGTATTTGAGTTCAACATGTAAGAAGTAGAAAGTACAGGTATTTGTGTTCAACATGTAAGAAGTAGAAAGTACAGGTATTTGTGTTCAACATGTAAGAAGTAGAAAGTACAGGTATTTGTGTTCAACATGTGAGAAGTAGAAAGTACAGGTATTTGAGTTCAACATGTAAGAAGTAGAAAGTACAGGTATTTGAGTTCAAAATGTAAGAAGTAGAAAGTACAGGTATTTGAGTTCAAAATGTAAGAAGTAGAAAGTACAGGTATTTGAGTTCAACATGTAAGAAGTAGAAAGTACAGGTATTTGAGTTCAAAATGTAAGAAGTAGAAAGTACAGGTATTTGAGTTCAAAATGTAAGAAGTAGAAAGTACAGGTATTTGAGTTCAACATGTGAGAAGTAGAAAGTACAGGTATTTGTGTTCAACATGGAAGAAGTAGAAAGTACAGGTATTTGTGTTCAACATGTGAGAAGTAGAAAGTACAGGTATTTGTGTTCAACATGTAAGAAGTAGAGAGTACAGGTATTTGTGTTCAACATGTAAGAAGTAGAAAGTACAGGTATTTGTGTTCAACATGTAAGAAGTAGAAAGTACAGGTATTTGAGTTCAACATGTAAGAAGTAGAAAGTACAGGTATTTGTGTTCAACATGTAAGAAGTAGAAAGTACAGGTATTTGTGTTCAACATGTAAGAAGTAGAAAGTACAGGTATTTGTGTTCAACATGTAAGAAGTAGAAAGTACAGGTATTTGTGTTCAACATGTAAGAAGTAGAAAGTACAGGTATTTGAGTTCAACATGTAAGAAGTAGAAAGTACAGGTATTTGGGTTCAACATGTAAGAAGTAGAAAGTACAGGTATTTGAGTTCAACATGTAAGAAGTAGAAAGTACAGGTATTTGTGTTCAACATGTAAGAAGTAGAAAGTACAGGTATTTGTGTTCAACATGTAAGAAGTAGAAAGTACAGGTATTTGAGTTCAACATGTAAGAAGTAGAAAGTACAGGTATTTGTGTTCAACATGTAAGAAGTAGAAAGAACAGGTATTTGGGTTCAACATGTAAGAAGTAGAAAGTACAGGTATTTGTGTTCAACATGTAAGAAGTAGAAAGTAAAGGTATTTGTGTTCAACATGTAAGAAGTAGAAAGTACAGGTATTTGAGTTCAACATGTAAGAAGTAGAAAGTAAAGGTATTTGTGTTCAACATGTAAGAAGTAGAAAGTACAGGTATTTGAGTTCAACATGTAAGAAGTAGAAAGTAAAGGTATTTGAGTTCAACATGTAAGAAGTAGAAAGTACAGGTATTTGTGTTCAACATGTAAGAAGTAGAAAGTACAGGTATTTGAGTTCAACATGTAAGAAGTAGAAAGTACAGGTATTTGAGTTCAACATGTAAGAAGTAGAAAGTACAGGTATTGAGTCAACATGTAAGAAGTAGAAAGTACAGGTATTTGAGTTCAACATGTAAGAAGTAGAAAGTACAGGTATTTGAGTTCAAACATGTAAGAAGTAGAAAGTACAGGTATTTGTGTTCAACATGTAAGAAGTAGAAAGTACAGGTATTTGTGTTCAACATGTAAGAAGTAGAAAGTACAGGTATTTGTGTTCAACATGTAAGAAGTAGAAAGTAAAGGTATTTGTGTTCAACATGTAAGAAGTAGAAAGTACAGGTATTTGTGTTCAACATGTAAGAAGTAGAAAGTACAGGTATTTGAGTTCAACATGTAAGAAGTAGAAAGTACAGGTATTTGTGTTCAACATGTAAGAAGTAGAAAGTAAAGGTATTTGTGTTCAACATGTAAGAAGTAGAAAGTACAGGTATTTGTGTTCAACATGTAAGAAGTAGAAAGTACAGGTATTTGTGTTCAACATGTAAGAAGTAGAAAGTACAGGTATTTGTGTTCAACATGTAAGAAGTAGAGAGTACAGGTATTTGTGTTCAACATGTAAGAAGTAGAAAGTACAGGTATTTGAGTTCAACATGTAAGAAGTAGAAAGTACAGGTATTTGAGTTCAACATGTAAGAAGTAGAAAGTACAGGTATTTGTGTTCAACATGTAAGAAGTAGAAAGTACAGGTATTGTGTTCAACATGTAAGAAGTAGAAAGTACAGGTATTTGTGTTCAACATGTAAGAAGTAGAAAGTACAGGTATTGTGTTCAACATGTAAGAAGTAGAAGTACAGGTATTTGTGTTCAACATGTAAGAAGTAGAGAGTACAGGTATTTGTGTTCAACATGTAAGAAGTAGAAAGTACAGGTATTTGAGTTCAACATGTAAGAAGTAGAAAGTACAGGTATTTGAGTTCAACATGTAAGAAGTAGAAAGTACAGGTATTTGTGTTCAACATGTAAGAAGTAGAAAGTACAGGTATTTGTGTTCAACATGTAAGAAGTAGAAAGTACAGGTATTTGTGTTCAACATGTAAGAAGTAGAAAGTACAGGTATTTGGGTTCAACATGTAAGAAGTAGAAAGTACAGGTATTTGAGTTCAACATGTAAGAAGTAGAAAGTACAGGTATTTGTGTTCAACATGTAAGAAGTAGAAAGTACAGGTATTTGTGTTCAACATGTAAGAAGTAGAGAGTACAGGTATTTGTGTTCAACATGTAAGAAGTAGAAAGTACAGGTATTTGTGTTCAACATGTAAGAAGTAGAAAGTACAGGTATTTGTGTTCAACATGTAAGAAGTAGAAAGTACAGGTATTTGTGTTCAACATGTAAGAAGTAGAGAGTACAGGTATTTGTGTTCAACATGTAAGAAGTAGAAAGTACAGGTATTTGAGTTCAACATGTAAGAAGTAGAAAGTACAGGTATTTGAGTTCAACATGTAAGAAGTAGAAAGTACAGGTATTTGTGTTCAACATGTAAGAAGTAGAAAGTACAGGTATTTGTGTTCAACATGTAAGAAGTAGAAAGTACAGGTATTTGTGTTCAACATGTAAGAAGTAGAAAGTACAGGTATTTGGGTTCAACATGTAAGAAGTAGAAAGTACAGGTATTTGAGTTCAACATGTAAGAAGTAGAAAGTACAGGTATTTGAGTTCAACATGTAAGAAGTAGAAAGTACAGGTATTTGAGTTCAACATGTAAGAAGTAGAAAGTACAGGTATTTGAGTTCAACATGTAAGAAGTAGAAAGTACAGGTATTTGTGTTCAACATGTAAGAAGTAGAAAGTACAGGTATTTGGGTTCAACATGTAAGAAGTAGAAAGTACAGGTATTTGTGTTCAACATGTAAGAAGTAGAAAGTAAAGGTATTTGTGTTCAACATGTAAGAAGTAGAAAGTACAGGTATTTGAGTTCAACATGTAAGAAGTAGAAAGTACAGGTATTTGAGTTCAACATGTAAGAAGTAGAAAGTAAAGGTATTTGTGTTCAACATGTAAGAAGTAGAAAGTACAGGTATTTGAGTTCAACATGTAAGAAGTAGAAAGTAAAGGTATTTGAGTTCAACATGTAAGAAGTAGAAAGTACAGGTATTTGAGTTCAACATGTAAGAAGTAGAAAGTACAGGTATTTGAGTTCAACATGTAAGAAGTAGAAAGTACATGTATTTGTGTTCAACATGTAAGAAGTAGAAAGTAAAGGTATTTGAGTTCAACATGTAAGAAGTAGAAAGTACATGTATTTGTGTTCAACATGTGAGAAGTAGAAAGTACAGGTATTTGTGTTCAACATGTAAGAAGTAGAAAGTACAGGTATTTGAGTTCAACATGTAAGAAGTAGAAAGTACAGGTATTTGTGTTCAACATGTAAGAAGTAGAAAGTACAGGTATTTGTGTTCAACATGTGAGAAGTAGAAAGTAAAGGTATTTGTGTTCAACATGTAAGAAGTAGAAAGTACAGGTATTTGAGTTCAACATGTAAGAAGTAGAAAGTACAGGTATTTGAGTTCAACATGTAAGAAGTAGAAAGTACAGGTATTTGTGTTCAACATGTAAGAAGTAGAAAGTACAGGTATTTGTGTTCAACATGTAAGAAGTAGAAAGTACAGGTATTTGTGTTCAACATGTAAGAAGTAGAAAGTAAAGGTATTTGTGTTCAACATGTAAGAAGTAGAAAGTACAGGTATTTGTGTTCAACATGTAAGAAGTAGAAAGTACAGGTATTTGAGTTCAACATGTAAGAAGTAGAAAGTACAGGTATTTGTGTTCAACATGTAAGAAGTAGAAAGTACAGGTATTTGTGTTCAACATGTAAGAAGTAGAAAGTACAGGTATTTGAGTTCAACATGTAAGAAGTAGAAAGTACAGGTATTTGTGATCAACATGTAAGAAGTAGAAAGTACAGGTATTTGTGTTCAACATGTAAGAAGTAGAAAGTACAGGTATTTGAGTTCAACATGTAAGAAGTAGAAAGTACAGGTATTTGAGTTCAACATGTAAGAAGTAGAAAGTACAGGTATTTGAGTTCAACATGTAAGAAGTAGAAAGTACAGGTATTTGAGTTCAACATGTAAGAAGTAGAAAGTACAGGTATTTGAGTTCAACATGTAAGAAGTAGAAAGTACAGGTATTTGAATTCAACATGTGAGAAGTAGAAAGTACAGGTATTTGAATTCAACATGTAAGAAGTAGAAAGTACAGGTATTTGAATTCAACATGTAAGAAGTAGAAAGTACAGGTATTTGAGTTCAACATGTGAGAAGTAGAAAGTACAGGTATTTGAGTTCAACATGTAAGAAGTAGAAAGTACAGGTATTTGAGTTCAACATGTAAGAAGTAGAAAGTACAGGTATTTGTGTTCAACATGTAAGAAGTAGAAAGTACAGGTATTTGAGTTCAACATGTAAGAAGTAGAAAGTACAGGTATTTGAGTTCAACATGTAAGAAGTAGAAAGTACAGGTATTTGAGTTCAACATGTAAGAAGTAGAAAGTACAGGTATTTGAGTTCAACATGTGAGAAGTCAAAGCAAAAAGTAGTGGAGTAAAGTACTGATATCAACACAATGTACTTAAGTACAGTAACAAAGTATTTGTACTCCACTACTTCCCACCAACAATCATCGGAGAGCGATCTGTTCGAGACTTCATCCGGATAATGTAATGTTTCTCAATCATTAAAGTAGCATTCGTAGTCAGGCTTTACTGTACTTCTGAATTGAGCTAAGAAAAGCGAATTCAAAGCAGTTTAGGCGCCATCATCCCTCACGCTGTGCGATTGATGGTCCCATTACCGAGTGACTGTGTGTTTATACAGCACACTGACTTCATTGTCAAGAGCACTGTTTCTAAGTCATGCATTTTGCACAAATTGGGACCTTTCAACACGTCACAGTATGATTTATTCAAATCAACACATCTTCTCTTATTTAATAGCTTAACATTGAAACTGTGCTTTGTGAGCATCTCGTTCTGCGTCAAGGTTGCTCGTGTTAAGGTCCATTGTTGTATTTTTTAACAGCTGCATTCATCAGAATAAGCCTTCAGTCACTTGAAATACTGCTCGACGGCGCGCTCTATGCAAGGTGTTTAATTGTCTTATTGTATTTTATTGAACAAATGTATTGTGAATGGAAACCCTAAAGCCATCTGTTTGACATTGCCAGCTGGACCCTGTCCGATAAGAGATGCTTTAACAGCAAGGTTAAGCTCAGGTCTAAGAATACACTATCAAGTGTGCACCTTTAGTATCGGAGGAAGCATGGAGGAGATGCTGCTGAATGCACGCCGATTAGATTGAAAAGACAGTGTTTGAGCAATCAGGGGGAGAGAGACGCTTTTAAAGGAACACCTATAACAGAAGAGGAATCTGTGCAATGCCAATGAATAAATTAGTCTTTTTTTTACTGCAAGGTCAGCTCAGCTTCTCAGGGGAAACCTCCG